>NC_086444.1:1223910367-1224017867 GCF_028390025.1 Pseudophryne corroboree
AGTAAGACTGGAGTCAGTCTTTTAGCTTGCTGGGGTTCTGTTACTACTCTGTGAACTTAGCAAGTTTGCGGCTGTATTCTAAGACTTGCCTGTCTAATCCTGTCTCACTGTGCTAGGTGTCAGGGGTCAGTTTAGTGGCAGTAAGCTGAACCTGTGCACTGCAAGTGAGAATTAGGATTGTGGAGACTCTCCTTGTGTCTATCATTCCATCTCTGACCAAGGAGTTTACTGCCACACCCGTTGGTAACCCTTTAGGGTTTTGCTGTTGCCCTTAGCAACAGCATTTCGGGTTCTCTACGTATTAAAACACAACATCTTGCTTTTACCATCTGAGCAGTTCTAATACAAGGGAGATACCCAGTTCCTTAGCCTCTGGGCTTCTCTGTTCACTTTGTGTGTATTTTGTTAACCTATCACCTTCTGTGTACGTTATGTCATATTCCCCAGTCTGTCTGTAAGTCCATTTGTTTTGCATAACAGTTCAAACACCAGTACATTCCTGCAGGCACTGGAGTGCATAACAGTCCTGACACCAGTACTTTCCTGCAGGCACTGGTGTGCATAACAAGATGCTGTCGGTGGCCAGAAGAATTGCGGGACACTTTCGGCGTACAGGCACCACGTACAGAAGACTGGAGCAACACCAAAAATGCCAGAACCTGCCCTGCCATCATCTGAAGCAAGACGTGGTAACGAGGTGGAATTCAACCCTATATATGCATCAGAGGTTGGAGGAGCAGCAAAAGGCCATTCAAGCCTATACAATTCAGCACGATATAGGAGGTGGAATGCACCTGTCTCAAGCGCAGTGGAGAATGATTTCAACGTTGTGCAAGGTTCTGCTGCCCTTTGAACTTGCCACACGTGAAGTCAGTTCAGACAGTGCCAGCCTGAGTCAGGTCATTCCCCTCATCAGGCTTTTGCAGAAGAAGCTGGAGACATTGAAGGAGGAGCTAACACGGAGCGATTCCGCTAGGCATGTGGGACTTGTGGATGGAGCCCTTAATTCGCTTAACAAGGATTCACGGGTGGTCAATCTGTTGAAATCAGATCACTACATTTTGGCCACCGTGCTCGATCCTAGATTTAAAACCTACCTTGGATCTCTCTTTCTGGCAAACACAAGTCTGCTGGGGTTCAAAGACCTGCTGGTGACAAAATTGTCAAGTCAAACGGAACGCGACCTGTCAACATCTCCTCCTTCACATTCTCCCGCAACTGGGGGTGCGAGGAAAAGGCTCAGAATTCCGAGCCCACCCGCTGGCGGTGATGCAGGGCAGTCTGGAGCGACTGCTGATGCTGACATCTGGTCCGGACTGAAGGACCTGCCAACGATTACGGACATGTCGTCTACTGTCACTGCATATGATTCTCTCCCCATTGAAAGAATGGTGGAGGATTATATGAGTGACCGCATCCAAGTAGGCACGTCAGACAGTCCGTACTTATACTGGCAGGAAAAAGAGGCAATTTGGAGGCCCT
This sequence comes from Pseudophryne corroboree, assembly GCF_028390025.1. Lineage (NCBI taxonomy): Eukaryota > Metazoa > Chordata > Amphibia > Anura > Myobatrachidae > Pseudophryne > Pseudophryne corroboree. Next base: position 1,223,911,850 of record NC_086444.1, read on the forward strand.
TGCAAAAACTGGCTTTATTCTACCTAAGTTGCCCTCCCTCAAGTGTGTACTCCGAAAGAGTGTTTAGTGCCGCCGCTCACCTTGTCAGCAATCGGCGTACATGGTTACTTCCAGAAAATGTGGAGAAAATGATGTTCATTAAAATGAATTATAATCAATTCCTCCGTGGAGACATTGACCAGCAGCAATTGCCTCCACAAAGTACACAGGGAGCTGAGATGGTGGATTCCAGTGGGGACGAATTGATAATCTGTGAGGAGGGGGATGTACACGGTGATATATCGGAGGATGATAATGAGGTGGACATCTTGCCTCTGTAGAGCCAGTTTGTGCAAGGAGAGATTAATTGCTTCTTTTTTGGTGGGGGTCCAAACCAACCCGTCATTTCAGTCACAGTCGTGTGGCAGACCCTGTCACTGAAATGATGGGTTGGTTAAAGTGTGCATGTCCTGTTTATACAACATAAGGGTGGGTGGGAGGGCCCAAGGACAATTCCATCTTGCACCTCTTTTTTCTTTAATTTTTCTTTGCGTCATGTGCTGTTTGGGGAGTATTTTTTTGAAGGGCCATCCTGCGTGACACTGCAGTGCCACTCCTAGATGGGCCAGGTGTTTGTGTCGGCCACTAGGGTCGCTTATCTTACTCACACAGCTACCTCATTGCGCCTCTTTTTTTCTTTGTGTCATGTGCTGTTTGGGGAGTGTTTTTTGGAAGGGCCATCCTGCGTGACACTGCAGTGCCACTCCTAGATGGGCCAGGTTTTTGTGTCGGCCACTAGGGTCGCTTATCTTACTCACACAGCTACCTCATTGCGCCTCTTTTTTTTCTTCTTTGCGTCATGTGCTGTTTGGGGAGTATTTTTTGGAAGGGCCATCCTGCGTGACACTGCAGTGCCACTCCTAGATGGGCAAGGTGTTTGTGTCGGCCACTAGGGTCGCTTAGCTTACTCACACAGCTACCTCATTGCGCCTCTTTTTTTTCTTCTTTGCGTCATGTGCTGTTTGGGGAGTATTTTTTGGAAGGGCCATCCTGCGTGACACTGCAGTGCCACTCATAGATGGGCCAGGTGTTTGTGTCGGCCACTAGGGTCGCTTAGCTAACTCACACAGCTACCTCATTGCGCCTCTTTTTTTCTTTGCGTCATGTGCTGTTTGGGGAGTGTTTTTTGGAAGGGCCATCCTGCGTGACACTGCAGTGCCACTCCTAGATGGGCCAGGTGTTTGTGTCGGCCACTAGGGTCGCTTAGCTTACTCACACAGCTACCTCGTGCAAATTTTAGGACTAAAAATAATATTGTGAGGTGTGAGGTGTTCAGAATAGACTGAAAATGAGTGGAAATTATGGTTTTTGAGGTTAATAATACTTTGGGATCAAAATGACCCCCAAATTCTATGATTTAAGCTGTTTTTTAGTGTTTTTTGAAAAAAACACCCAAATCCGACAAAAAAAATTCGGTGAGGTTTTGCCAAAACGCGGTCGAACCCAAAACACGGCCGCGGAACCGAACCCAAAACCAAAACACAAAACCTGAAAAATTTCAAGTGCACATCTCTAATAAAAAGCTTTTCTTATCGGAGCAATTCAAAGATTTAAATATATATATAAATATATACTGCATATATATACATACAAAGTGGTCAGGAGAGCTTATACCACAATGGCCTGCCCTATACAAACACAAAATTTCTGTTGTTCACTAATGTAGTGGGCCATGCAAAAAACTCTCCATATCAAAGAAATCAAAAATACGCTTATACATGTTTGTGTCAAGAGAGCGTCTCTGGACCATAGATTTTCCTCATTTATAAAGCAATCTGTTAAATACTGTACAATAAAGACGCAATAGATCAGAATTGTGTCTGAGATGACAATCACGATGGAAAGAAGCTTATATATATATATATATATTAGTGATGTGCACCGGAAATTTTTCGGGTTTTGTGTTTTGGTTTTGGATTCGGTTCCGCAGCCATGTTTTGGATTCGGACGCGTTTTGGCAAAACCTCCCTGAAATGTTTTTGTCGGATTCGGGTGTGTTTCGGATTTGTGTGTTTTTTTACAAAAAAAACTCAAAAACAGCTTAAATCATAGAATTTGGGGGTCATTTTGATCCCATAGTATTATTAACCTCAATAACCATAATTTACACTCATTTTCAGTCTATTCTGAACACCTCACAATATTATTTTTAGTCATAAAATTTGCACCGAGGTCACTGGATGGCTAAGCTAAGCGACACAAGTGACCGACACAAACACCTGGCCCATCTAGGAGAGGTACTGCAGTGTCAGGCAGGATGGCACTTCAAAATTTCTTTCCCCAAACAGCACATAATGCAAAGAAAAAAAGAGGCGCACCAAGGTCGCTATGTGACTAAGCTAAGCGACACAAGTGGCCTACACAAACACCAGGCCCATCTAGGAGTGGCACTGCAGTGTCAGACAGGATGGCACTTCAAAAAATAGTCCCCAAACAGCACATGATGCAAAGAAAAAAAGAGGCGCAATGAGGTAGCTGTGTGACTGAGCTAAGTGACCCAAGTTGCCGACAAACACCTGGCCCATCTAGGAGTGGCACTGCAGTGTCAGACAGGATGGCACTTCAAAAAAATAGTCCCCAAACAGCACATGACGCAAAGAAAAAAAGAGGCGCAATTAGGTAGCTGTGTGACTAAGCTAAGTGACCCAAGTGGCCGACACAAACACCTGGCCCATCTAGGAGTGGCACTGCAGTGTCAGACAGGATGGCACTTCAAAAAAATAGTCCCCAAACAGCACATGATGCAAAGAAAAAGAGGCGCACCAAGGTCGCTGTGTGACAAAGCTAAGCGACACAAGTGGCCGACACAAACACCTGGCCCATCTAGGAGTGGCACTGCAGTGTCAGACAGGATGGCACTTCAAAAAATAGTCCCCAAACAGCACATGATGCAAAGAAAAAAAGAGGCGCACCAAGGTCGCAGTGTGACTAAGCTAAGCGACACAAGTGGCCGACACAAACACCTGGCCCATCTAAGAGTGGGACTGCAGTGTCAGACAGGATGGCACTTAAAAAAAATAGTCCCCAAATAGCACATGATGCAAAGAAAAAAAGAGGCTCACCAAGGTCGCTGGATGGCTAAGCTAAGCGACCCAAGTGGCCGACACAAACACCTGGGCCATCTAGGAGTGGCAATGCACAAGTCTTCCTACTATATATACTGCGTACAACAACTAAAATGCACCACAGGTATGGATGGATAGTATACTTGATGACACAGAAGTAGGTAGAGCAGTGGCCTTCCGTACTGTACTGCTATATATACTGGTGGTCACTGTCAGCAAACTGCAAAACTAAAATACACCGCATGTATAGAATCTAGATGGATAGTATACTTGATGACACAGAGGTAGGTAGACCAGTGGCATACCGTACCGTACTGCTATATATACTGGTGGTCACTGTCAGCAAACTGCAAAACTAAAATGCACCACAGGTATAGAATCTAGATGGATAGTATACTTGACGACACAGAGGTAGGTAGAGCAGTGGCCTTCCATACTGTACTGCTATATATACTGGTGGTCACTGTCAGCAAACTGCAAAACTAAAATGCACCACAGGTATAGAATCTAGATGGATAGTATTCTTGATGACACAGAGGTAGGTAGAGCAGTGGCCTTCTGTACCTTTCTGCTATATATACTGGTAGTCACTGTCAGCAAACTGCAAAACTAAAATGCACAACAGGTATAGAATCTAGATGGATAGTATTCTTGACGACACAGAGGTAGTAGACCAGTGGCCTACAGTACCGTACTGCTATATATACTGGTGGTCACTGTCAGCAAACTGCAAAACTAAATTTCACCACAGGTATAGAATCTAGATGGACAGTATACTTGACGACACAGAGGTAGGTAGACCAGTGGCCTTCCGTACCGTACTGCTATATATACTGGTGGTCACTGTCAGCAAACTGCAAAACTAAAATGCACCACAGGTATAGAATCTAGATGGATAGTATACTTGATGACACAGAGGTAGCTAGACCAGTGGCCTACCGTACCGTACTGCTATATATACTGGTGGTCACTGTCAGCAAACTGCAAAACTAAAATGCACCACAGGTATAGAATCTAGATGGATAGTATTCTTGATGACACAGAGGTAGGTAGAGCAGTGGCCTTCTGTACCGTACTGCTATATATACTGGTAGTCACTGTCAGCAAACTGCAAAACTAAAATGCACCACAGGTATAGAATCTAGATGGATAGTATACTTAACGACACAGTGGTAGGTAGAGCAGTGGCCTTCCGTACCGCACTGCTATATATACTGGTGGTCACTGTCAGCAAAACTCTGCACTGTACTACTCCTATATAATACTGCTGGTCCCCAGTCTCCACAATAAAGCAGTGTGAGTACAGATATATGCAGCACACTGAGCACAGATATGGAGCATTTTTCAGGCAGACAACGTATACTGTGGTCACTGGTCAGCAAAACTCTGCACTGTACTCCTCCTATATAATACTGCTGGTCCCCAGTTCCCACAATAAAGCAGTGTGAGCACAGATATATGCAGCACACTGAGCACAGATATGGAGCGTTTTTCAGGCAGACAACGTATAATACTGGTGGTCACTGGTCAGCAAAACTCTGCACTGTACTCCTCCTATATAATACAGCTGCTCCCCAGTCCCCACAATAAAGCCATAAGCACAAATATTTGCATCAACATTAATAAACGGAGAGGACGCCACCCACGTCCTCTCCGTAACATTTCCAATGCACGAGTGAAAATGGTGGCGGCGCGCGGCTGCTTATATAGAATCCGAATCTCGCGAGAATCCGACAGTGGATGATGAAGTTCGGGCGTGCTCGGGTTAACCGAACCATATGGGAGAATCCGAGTATGCCTCGGACCCGTGTAAAATGGGTGAAGTTCAGGGGGGTTCAGATTCCAAGGAACTAATATAATTCACTAATATATATATTTATATATATGTATTTATATATATATATATATATATATATATAGCGTAGTTATGGCTTCTACTGTTGGTAGTTGGTAGTATTTCTTCTATATATACATAGATAAGCTGTATCTGCTTCTGGTGGTGTATAGTCCTATGGTACTTGGTGTTCCTTCAGGTGGTCTCCCATCTGGGTACTAAAGAGGGCCTGGTACTGTAATGCTTCCAAAATCCATCGGGATTGGGCATTTACCAGTGTGGTCTCATCATAGGTATAGTGGACCTTGAACTGGTGAGAGTACAGAGACATTTTTTGAGAAAAAAGGGGGCGTATATGATGCTTAATGCTTATGGCTCTAGTGTACCATATATGCTAGTTCAGGTGAACATACAATTATAATATTATGTGGTCTAAGTGACCCTTTAGCTTACTTCAAATGAACTGTACCAATACAGAAAAACTGGTATGTATCAGGTATAAACTAATAATAATAATAAAGTAAAAGGCATTTAGGAAAAGGTGCCCCATAAATAAGCACTGACATTTTCTGTTATCCCTGTTATCAATGATATTGAAGGGTTAATGAAAGTGTCAAAAACCTATTCAGAGCGGACAAAGAATCCTTCTACTGACACTTAAAAGACCATCTAGTGAAAAGCAGTATCAATACAGATATTAGACAAAGTATCAGAACAAAAGGATTCCACAAATGTGGAACCTGTTTAATGTGCAAATTGGTGAAGGATAAACAACAAAAAGTAACTAATTTCTGTGTTAATTATCATGTCTGTCCAATTAAAGAATTTAAAACATGTCATTCTAAGAATATTATATGTATTTTGGAGTGTACATGTGCTTTATTTTATATGGGGAAAATCACTAGGTGCTTAAAAGTAAGAATGGCAGAACACGTATAATATACATAAGGGTTTGGCAACAAATTCTGTTTCTTCTCATTTCAAGAGAATACATAACTCAATGGAATGTTTTTTAAACATTTTTTATAGGGATACAACAGGTGTTACCATCTTGGCGTAATACAGAGGTCTTGAAATGAAGTGGATTCACTATTTGAGGACCCTTGCACCCAAAGGGCTCAATGGTGAATTTGAATTAAAATATTTTTTTTAGCATAATGAGTTTATCCCTTACTGCATGTAAAAATAAATACTTTTTTTAGCACCAGCACTTTAAGGATTTTCTGCATAAGTATTACTTGCACTGTTTTACTAATGTTTGTTTACTAATGTTATTAATTTTATGTTTTAATGCATGTTTCCATGGACATTATACTACTCCCCATGATTAAATTATATGGACTACTGATTTGGACGCTGTTTCAGGAATTGTGGAACACATTTAACATTCTGAGTATGGAACTTCCGGTCTGATGATGCATTTACGGGATTTGGAATGCAAATGGAATGCACTTCCAGTTACCGGTTATTTGGCGCATGCACAATGCGCACAAAATGATGATCAGCGGCTACAGCACATCAGGTGTCCTGGGGGTGTTTAAGGGTATATATATATGGACATTTGGGGAGCTTTCCCTTACACTTCTTATGCAGGACTATACGTCAGAAACGCAATAAGTGTCTCCCCTGCATAAAAAACAAAGGACCTGGCGATTCTGTGGTGATGACCCCTGGATTATCCTCTCTATCCAGAATTGAGGTTTAACTACTGTCTTGTAATCAATCTCTGGGATAGCAGGGATAGCCCATAGCCAAGCTGTGTACCATTGGGATTTCATGATAGGTTTTCAATCTTCTTGTTTTTGTAAGTGCTATGTGTAATTAAACAGATCTTTTAAAAAAAGAATAATTGCACAATATTTGTCTCTATTATATGTGCCTGTCCAACCCATGCTCTGTTGAGCGCTGTGTGGAAGGAAGACACATTTATTTTTACAGATCCTTGTGCATAAAAGGGATACCTAAAGATTACTACAAGAACCTTAACATTTATCTTCTTTGGCACCAAATACAAAAATGTAAGAAATCACTTCTGCGCTCATCAAAAAACTGAACAACACAAGGGTGAAGTTTGGCAAAGGAAAGTTCATAATCCACACTCTTAGATGAAATGTTTGTTCCCTTTCTCAGTTCTTTTTTCAAGGATATGTTACAGGGTGTAAGATGGCTTGATGCGTACCGTACTCACTTTGCAACGTGAAATGTCCCTCGCATAAAGGTATCTTTAATTCTGCGTTCCTTTCTTTTTCTCTTGCTTTTCCAAATGAGACACTCGATCGGTTCTTATCTTCGAGGATGGAGAAAAGGAACAAGGAAAATGACTGATAGTGTTGTAAGTTCTTATTAACAGGTGAACACTCCAAAGGAGCGCAATACCTATATCATATTTCTTTTAATGTGGGGGTGCGTACCGTACTCACATCCATACAGAGAGGATGGAAACACCTTAAGGTATATTTACTCCTACTGGTGATTCAAATGTCCCTCGCATAAATGTATCTTTAATTCTATGTTTCTTTTTTTTTTCTCCTGCTTCTCCAAATGAGACACTCGATCGGTTCTTATCCTCGAGGATGGAGAAAAGGAACAAGGAAAATGACTGATAGTGTTGTAAGTTCTTATTAATATGCCAACACTACAAAAGACTGCAATACCTATATCATGATTCTCTTCATATGGGGGTGCGTACCTGTGAGGGCCAGGACCACTAGGTATTGACTAGGATGGTAATATTAGAGGTGAGAAAATCCAGAATTTAACATATTTTCACTCATCTCTATGTATCTGCGATTGTCATGACCAGGGTCCTTTGCCAGTTTTTTATGTTGATTTTATATGTTTTAATAATAAATTTTTGCCATGTGATATCATTCCACCTCTTTGTTTAACACCCAGTCTTTTTCCTGCACGCTCATTGCCAATCGTCGAGAGAAGTGGAATTCCAGACTGAGAACTATCAGGGCCACTTCAAAGATACCTTTACGTGTAGGTTACAGCACTGCCTAGTGTGAGTTGGGTACGCCCATGATACCTACCATTTATCTCACGTGTGTGTGGGTGACTCCGATTGTTAATATCGGGATTAAGAATTTGAATCACCAGTAGAAGTAAAGATACCTTTATGTGTTTTCACCCTTTCTGTATGGATGTGAGTACGGTTCGCACCCCCATATGAAGAGAATCATAATATAGGTATTATGCTCTTTTGGAGTGTTTGCCTATTAATACGAACTTACTACACTATCAGTTGCTTTCACTGTTCCTTTTCTCCATCCTCGAGGATAAGAACTGATCGAGTGCATCATTTGGAGCAGCAGGAGAAAAAGAAAGGAATGCAGAATTAAAGATACCTTTATGCGTGGGACATTTCAAGTTGCAAAGTGAGTACGGTACGCATCAAGCCATCTCGCACCCTGTAATATTTCCTTGAGAAAAGAACTGTGAACTATCAGGATTTCTCCAAAGATACCTTTACGTATAGGTTTCTGCACTGCCTAGTGTGAGTTGGGTACGCCCACTATACTTACCGTCTATCTCACATATGTGTGGGTGACTCCGATTGATAATATTGGGATTAAGGATTTGAATCACCAGTAGGAGTAAAGATACCTTTATGTGTTTTCATCCTCTCTGTATGTATGTGAGTACGGTATGCACCCCCATATTAAGCCAAATATGATATAGGTATTGCGCTCCTTTGGAGTGTTCACCTATTAATAAGAACTTACTACACTATCAGTCATTTTCCTTGTTCTTTTCTGCAACCTCGAGGATAAGAACCGATCGAGTGTATCATTTGGAGAAAATAGAGGAAAAGAAAGGAACGCAGAATTAAAGAGACCTGTATGCGAGGGATATTTTGCGTTGTAAAGTGAGTACGTTACGCATCAAGCCATCTCGCACCCTGTAACATTTCCTTGAAAAAAAAACTGAGAAAGGGAACAGACATTTCATCTAAGAGTGTGGATTATGAACTTTCCTTTGCCACACTTTACCCTTGTGTTGTTCAGCTTTTTGATGAGCGCAGAAGTGATTTCTTACATTTTTGTATTTCATTTTCCAGGATGGTTGAGTGACCACCTTTAGACTTCTCAACTGAAGCTCTCTGAGGCGCAGCAGCCCTCTATTACCATTATTTCAGATTATTTGGCACCAAGACATTTTATGGTGATTAGATATATCATAGCTTCTCTGTGTTATCATCAATACATTCTCAAGGTCACTATTGTGTCACAAGAGTGCAGTTTGTCTACAACTCCTATTTTGTTCTATGAATACTGAACGCTGTGACAATTGAGTTAATAAAGCTGTAGAGTCTCTCAAATAAGTACCTGCATTTAGTACAATTGGCTGTAGAATCATGTCTAAATATATTGCTGTAGACTAAAAAATAGACCCCCTGGCAAATGTAATGAGTCTGCTAAGGTTTTTTTAATGATTTTTGTGAATGAGAGACTTTCAAGTCATATTTTCTTTCAGTAGAAAGAGTACCTTTAAAAAATGCATCTGTCAAGATTTTATCTTTTTTGTATTGTCTCATTGGGTCCCCCGATAAAGTACAATTCACTGTTGTCGGAGAGATGATTGTAGATTTCTAATTTATAGTCCTATATATTTTGAATAGTAATTTGATGGACAAATGAGAATTTCCTTTTATTCTTGTAATGAACACAGGGCTTGTTGTCCTGCTTTTGACATATTATGTTCAAACAGGATTTCAGAAGATGGTACTGGTATTATATCTTTTAATAATCTTGCAAAGTTTTTAGAGAATGATTGGTTGATGGTGGATCAAATTTAGACCACAGTTGGAAGGCTTTTAATTGTGGTGGTGATTCCGAGGGTGTTTGTATAGGACTCTTATTTGTTGATGTGTTTCTTAATCCTCAATTTTCTGGACAGTTAGCAATTTTACACCTATCACTCAAATTTATTAAATGTAGTGGTCAGAAGAAAGGATAATCCCAGATTCAGCACTTTAATTTCCTCCTCAGAAAAGACACAATCAGATACATTAAAAGTAGGTTTTCTATGGGAGTGGTGGGCACCTGACTCTGTAGTTTCCTCCTCTGTCTTTCATTCTGCCCCAGTTGGTGTTTGTGTGTGTGAACTTTTTGATGTGCCACGATATTGTGGGTTGATACCCCTAAAGGGACAAATTTGGAATGTGATGGGGTATTGTCATTTTTAGAGTCACTTCTAGCTGTATATTCTGCTGATGATCCAGATTCAGCTATAAAGCAGTAGTGTCTCTTTGTTTTGTAGTGATAATTGTAAAAACTAAAAACCCAAATTGAATAAAGAAAATAGTGTTACCTGGTTAAATTCCTAAAGAGGACACTTTACATAAAAAGGGTCTGACAGAAAAAGAAGGATTTTGTTATTATTTTGGACAAAATTGGATATTGTATAATATGTTTTTATATATTTTTATATGCTTGTATAATATACCTAAATTGTGTTTTTTATAACTGTTTGAGGGGAAAAATACACAGATGTAATTAATTGTTTCACATGTTCTTGTGACACAAATTTCCGGGGTATGTTCACAAAGTGTAGTAATGATGGCTGTGATTTCTTCATTTATCTTTATCCTGACGAAAGAACATAAGTAAATAGTTCTGAAACATTGACAATCAACAATAGACTGAGTCTTTATTAATAATTGCCAAGAGTGCCGCCTCTACAGATGGATACACATATATATAGAAACAAATAACCAAGTTGCGCTATAAATCCCGCCTTAGACCCAATAATGCCTGGGGAGAAACGGCTGCTGATCTCCAATACAAGTCCTCCTGCCAGTCGAGAACCAGTAATTTAACAGAAAAGATAGTTGTACGGAGAGCGCTCAAATGTATGTTAATGTCTATTTAGTTCTTTCATTGAAAGTTCTACAATTTGGATTTGACCACGGAGAGTTGAATGATTCTGAAAAAGACCCTCTCACCAGATTCACCCAGACAGGATAACACTCATTAATCCAAAGCTTCCATAAAAAAAAAAATTATTAAAATATTTTTTGTAAAGTAATAAAAGACTCTTACAATGCTCTTAACATTTGTGGGACATGATCTTATTAGGACTAGCTGTCCACCTCAGCCGGTGAGGAGCTCAAATGACAGCCTGTCCACCCACTAATGTGTAATCACCCAATGCGTTTCGTCTAACCAGACTTCTTCAGGGGTGTTTTTTATATGTAAGAACTGTGCTCTAACTGAAGAAAACTAAAAATAGGGATGGTGTCCCTAATTGTAATTAAAAAGTCTCAGTGATAATATCTTATATTTGGTAATACAACCGGTGCAAGAAACTCCGATTTTAATATAACCAGCGTACAGGACAGTTCTGATTCTTTATTTAATTTGATAGCTGCAAACTAGAGCTGCTGTCCTCAATGCTGTGCTCATTCAGAGTGAGGACAGCATTGACACCAGACACCAGAATGTGAGTGATTATAGTTGAGAGTGCTGCCTATGTGTAAAATTTCATATACATGTATATATAAAATTTTTTTATTTTTTTTCACTTGCATCTCCATTAAAACTGTGTGGATTGCAAGGCTTTTTATTAATGCAGAGGAACAAAGTACACCAAACATAAAAGTACAAGCAATAAATATATTTTTTAATGTTTATTTTTTATCTTGCAACTCTGTTAAAACTACGCAGATCACAGGGTTTATTATTACTGCACATGAATAAAGCACACAAGCAGTACAAGTACAAGCAATAGTTACATTTTTTGTTGTTATTTTATAACTTGTAGCTCTGTTAAAACTATATGGATCAGAGGGCTTATTAATGCACGTGAACAAAGTGCACAAGCAGTAGAAGTACACAATATATATATATATATTTTTTTTTTTTTACTTGCAGCTCTATTAAAACTGTGTGGATCACAGAGCTTATTAATCACGTGAACAAAGCGCACCAAACAGTACAAGTAAAGCAATTGATATATATATATATATATATTAACATGCAGCTCTGTTAACAGTCACTATAATCAGAATCAGCTTTATTGGCCAGGTGTACTCATGTACACTAGGAATGTTTTCTGGTACAATGCATTTCCAAGCAGCAACATAAAGGGGGAATACATAGCATAAGAAGGGGAAAAATTGTTGCACACATTACAAACATTACACGTATGAGTTCATACTGCACATTGCAACTGTACGATAGACTCAACATATTAAACATATTATACATGTAAAACTAAAAACGAGGGCTGCTTGGCAGAGCAGCACCGAGGCAGCCATGTGCAGCACTATCTTGAACTCAAACAATGCACAGAACACAGAAGATTTAAGCAATACATCAAAAGAAAAATCACACAGACAAAAAATCCAAAACATGAGCACACAGAAAGCATAGTGGATGATTGGTGTAGGCATTTTGGGTAATAACGTCCATGGGCTGTGTACTCCACCCTCACAGGGTACCAGGTGTGGTAGCCATCTTGGGCGCACTGTGTAAGATTACCCTGGGTGGAATAGTCCAACCCTAGAAGAGATGACACAAAATGAGGGTGATTGCAGTGTCCTAACATTCAGAGTAGGGTACCAACAAAACTATCAGGTCCATGTATTTTCATCCAATCCACAATCGTACCAGATGAGGCAGCCATGTTGGGCGCACTACGGAAGTTACACTGGGAGTTAAGCCATACATTGGCCCAATGCATACATGGGAGAATGGGCATTTGTGTAGTCGTATGATATAACCTGTATGAATAATCCACGTGAGGCACAACCTGCACACAGAGGTACAATCAGAGTGTTAGATGCTGCTGGCTGCTGGCAGGGTGTGCAATCAGTGGAGGTACACCTCACAGGAATACCACACATTGGGGTGGAAGTACATGGTGAGATAACCTTTGCAGGTAAACAACGAAATGAGGGAAATTATCCAGGTCTAATAGGAGCAGTACGGGGGGTGTATGAGAATGTGGTAAGCACACCAAAATCCAATGAAAATGACTCTGCTGGGCCTGGCCTTAGTGCTCTCCTCCCCAGTGCTCCCTGCTCACCTTGAGGGGTAGGCCTGTAAGGTACTACTGATGTTTGCTGCCAGAGGGTTCTCTGGTGATTTCATTGCAGAGGTTTGGTGAGTAAACATAATGTTCATGAATTCTTTCTTGATGTCGTTCAATGTTTGTTCAACTGTTTTTATAACTGTTGATTTTCAAAATGCTTAGAGATAGGAACGCTCTGCGTATTGGAACACACAGCTGAATGCACAGCTGTGCATGGTTGAAGCTACAGACATACTATGGTAAAATGACACAACTACAGCTGAGGCAAATGTCCAACTAATCAAAGGTGTTAAATTGCACAGTGTTTTACTATGCAAACACCAGCCCAGTCTGCCTTCATTAAATATGCGGCACTGGGCAAAATTTCAAACACAGGTATTTTAAATTATAAACAAATCCTGAAATCCCATATTTATCTAACAAATTGTTTGCATAGTGTTCATTTAGTATAGAAATGGTTTGCAGAGCTTCAGATTGCAGTAAGAAGATTACAGGGTAAGATATGAACATACATTTAGTATAGAAATGGTTTGCAGAGCTTCAGATTGCAGTAAGTAGATTACAGGGTAAAATATGAACATACATTTAGTATAGAAATGGTTTGCAGAGCTTCAGATTGGAGTAAACAGATTACAGGGTAAAATATGAACATACATTTAGTATAGAAATGGTTTGCAGAGCTTCAGATTGGAGTAAACAGTTTACAGGGTAAGAGATGAACATACATTTAGTATAGAAATGGTTTCCAGAGCTTCAGATTGCAGTAAACAGATTACAGGGTAATATATGAACATACATTTAGTATAGAAATGGTTTGCAGAGCTTCAGATTGCAGTAAACAGATTACAGGGTAATATATGAACATACATTTAGTATAGAAATGGTTTGTAGAGCTTCATATTGCAGTAATAAGGTTAAAGGGAAAAATATAAACATACCTTAGGATGAGAAGTAAAGGGAGATGGTTAAGTCCAGACCTATGCAGGACAAAAAAAATTAACTGTTAATTTCCAAAATGATTAGCGATAGGAACGCTTTGAGTATTGGAATGCACAGCTGACATGTTTGAAGCTACAGATATAAACAGTCACTATACGGAGCACAGGTACTTGTGAATCTGGACACAGCACAATACAGCAGAGTATAGTGCAGCAAACAGCAGCATACAGCATACCCCCTATGTACAGTCACTATATTGCACAGCTACTTATGAGTCTGGACACAGCATAATACAGCAGATTATAGCTCAGCACACAGCAGCGTATACCATGCCCTTATACACAGTCACTATACTGCACAGCCACTAATGAGCCTGGACACAGCACAATACAGCAGAGTATAGTGTAGCACACAGCAGCAGGGGTGTATCTACCTATTGGCCAGGATGGCACTCGCCAGGGGCGCCAGGCAAGGAGGGGGCGCCGCCTGGCTGTGCCACCCGCGGCCAAAGGATAGAAAAGCAGTACTGTCAGACTGTACATGGTGAGAGTATGTTACTGCTGGAGCTGCGCTGGTGTCCAACAACATGGCACTTGTAATCAGACTCAAAATAAACTACAGCTCCCAGCAGCCCTTGTTGCAGGGAGCTGCCGGACACAGTCTGATCACTAGTGCAGTGCGGTGCTGACGGACACTAGTATGATCACTAGTGCAGTGCGGTGCTGACGGACACTAGTCTTATCACTAGTGCAGTGCGGTGCTGACGGACACTAGTCTGCAGAGCCGGCCATAGGTATAGGCACAGTAGGCAATTGCCTAGGGCATTTGATATGCCTATTGGCATCAGCAGCTTCTGCTGATTAAAATGATATGTGGCATGCCTATATTCTGTGTGTAGCATTTCATATGCAGATACAGCCACAGTCTCACACAGTATATAGGCATTCTGCATATCATTTTAATTGGCAGAAGCGGCTTGTGCATCCTAGCCACATAGCAATACAACTACGATGCATTTTCATTTAAAAAAAAGTGCCAGATGTTAGCATTGTGGCAAGATTTATGAGGACACATATGTATCCAAGCAGAGGCAGAGGTCACAGTGTTAGTGGAAGTGTGATTGCTGTGTACATGTGAGTGGGATGGTTGTGCAGTAGTGTTCAGAATATGTGTAAGGAGCATTGTGTGTGTCATGTAAAAATGCATTAATAATGTGCAACGTATGTGTAAGCGGCACTGTGTGTCATTATGTGTATAAGGGCATTAATAATGTGCGGCATATGTGTAACAGGGTACTACTGTATGTGTATCATTATGTGTATAAGGGCACTAATAATGTGCAGCAAATGTGTAAGGGTCACTATGTGTGTCATTATGTGTATAAGGGTATTATTATTGTGCGGCATATGTGTAAAGGACATTATGTGTAAAAGGGCATTAATAAAGACTGTCATAATGTGTTAGGCGCATTATGTTTATAAGGACATTAATAATGTGTCTTATATGTGTAAGGGGCATTACCATGTGGAATTATGTGTATAAATGCATTACTAATATGTGGCATTATGTGTATGAGGTGCTCTACTACGTGGCATTGCGTACAAAAGGGCACTACTGTGTCATCTAATGTGAATAAAGAGCAATAGGGTGTGGCGTAATGTGAATAAGGAGCAATTCAGTGTGATTTAATGTGAATAAGGGGCTCTGCTGTGAGGAGTAATGTTTATAAGGTAAAGTGATACAACTGTGGAATGCAATACCAATTATGGACACTATTGCATGATCAAATGTGAATAAAGTTGCAGTACTTTGTGGCGTAATTAGAATCGGGGTTACTATTGTGTGGCCATGCCCCTTGCCAGCAAAAACACACCCATTTTTGAGCTGTGTGCCAAATGTGCGAACTGTTTCTTTTTAAAATATAGGGGGTACAAACACCAAAATAAGGACTCTGCTATGGGTGAGGGGTGATGGTGCTGTGAAAGAGGTGCAAGGTCATAGGTGAAACCAGCTGTGGTGCTATGGGGCACCAGCCAAAATCTTGCCTAGGGCATCATATTGGTTAGGGCCGGCTCTGATAGTCTGATCACTAGTGCAGTGCGGTGCTGACGGACACCGGGGCCGCGGCGGCAGTAACAGACTCTCACCAGGTACACAGCAATTGTTACATAGAACAGTGCTATAGATCTATTTGTTGTTGAAGATAATAAAAAAGTGTCAGTGTTTGGGAGAAGGGAATGTAGTACCTGGAAAACTACACGATTGTCATACATGTTAGATGTAAGTGAGTAGTAAGTAAGCAAAAACTTTAACTTATTGAGTGTAATAAAGAAACTACAAATCTTACATATTTCAAGGCCATGTTCAAGGAAATGTATATCAGTTAATTGTATAATTGATCATTTTATCTTGGAAGCGATGGCACCCTGATGTTTCTTCTAACAGGAAGCACTTGTACCATCCAACTAATGGTGTTTGGTTAATGGCTGGGTCCATTTGAGGCTCATCTCACTGCAGCTCATTAGCATTTCATTCAGGAGGCAGTCAAGATGCTGGCGTTTGGCATCCAGGAGGTAGGAAAGCTGATGCCAGAATCCCGAAACTGCTCGGAAAGCTGATGCTGGCATTCCAACATAGATAGTGATGCAGAATGCAACAATCCGGATCGAGTTGGTTCCAAAGTCTCCACTGGCAAGCCACGTGGGAGGGTTAGGGTTAGGCTGTGAGCGTGGGAGGGTTAGGCTACAGGGAGGGAGATTAGGAAGGGTGGTTTAGGGTTAGGCACCACTGAAGAGCCTTTTGGGGGGGTTAAGGTCAGGCTGTGGGAAAGGTGGGTTAGGGGGAGGGATGGTGTATTGTGAATATGAGACACTACTGTGCCATGTAATGTGAATGAGGGATACTACTTTGTGGCATAATTTGAATTGGAAGTACTATTTTGTCCATGCCCTTCCCCCACAAGACCGTGCCCCATTTCCAATACTAACACCTTATTCCAAATGTGTGGGGGAGGGGTGCCAGCCCCTTACTTTGCCAGGGGCACTCGAACCCCTAGATACACCCCTGCACAGCAGTGTGCAGCAAGCCCCCTATACACAGTCACTATACTTCACAGTCACTGAGTCTGGACACAGCACAAGACAGCAGAGAATAGTGCAGTACACAGCAGCATGCCTCCCTATACAGAGCCACTTTTGAGTCAGCACACAGTCAATAGAGTAGAGTCAGGACAGCATACAACAGTGTGCATTTCTTTGAAATGGCACAGAGCCCCAGACGTAGTGCCTCATAGTATATACAATCCATTTCTCTCAAGAACTCGACACCTGGAGGATGCTGTTTGGTCTCGCAGTGGGATCAGAGTCTGTCAGGAACACCCAGGGCTGGTGTTAGGAGCAGTTTGGATTCCACAGAATCCGTACCGCTCATCTCTAATTAGAGCAAAATGCATATATTTTAAAGTCCTTACTAATTCTAACACACTGTTTTCTGGTTTTTTTTTGTTTATTTGTTTTTATTTAAAGCTGAGAAACTTTGTAAATAAAATTAACTACACTGGTCCATATAACGAAACAATATATTTTGATAAAAAAGGAGAATATCCTGAAGTTATGGACATTGAAAACTGGTCATCTGAAGTTAAAGAGAATCAAACTATTATTTATCTGAAGTCTGTTGGTAGATTTGATCCAAATGTTCCAGATGATCAGCAGCTTCTTATTGTACCATGGAAGATATCATGGAAACATGGAAAGGTAAAGGTCTTAAATGACTGGCATAGAATATTCTAGAAAAAGCTGATGTTATCTCTTTTGTTTTTAAAAAAATTAACTACAGTAGTTGGAAAGTTAATAAACATATTGGTAATATATAATAATGACAAAAGTTAAAAATTTTTTGAAAGTGTATGAGCCACACCGTTCACTCCTTACCGACAAGGTAAGATCCAAGTACAATGTTCCCTGATGTTTAATACAGTAAATATACACAGTGAAAAATACATATCACAGCGCTTTTTCACAGGTGTTAAATTATTATCACTTACTTTTTCATACATCACACAAAAGTGATGGTTTTTATACACAACTGATTTATTTTATATAGTTTCACACAAAATATAAAATATAGTGAAATTCACTGTTACCCAGTGTCAAAGTCAAAAATATTACATAGAGAGAACATACAAACCACACACACATTTAAGTCGCTATACTTGCAAATATGCGCAGCGAGCACAGCAATATATGGAAACACACGCATTTGCTCGGACATGGCACGGAGATGGATTCGGCGCTTGTTTCATACAGTACATGGTTATAATAATGTCAAGCACCAGACATCATGGAGATTTAGAATTGGCTGATGAATTGATGTCATGAATATGTATTATCTGAACAGAACCAGATGCGCCCATCATGTTTGGTATTGAAGCAAGCAGAATGATGTGTGGGTTAGTTTGATGCTGGTTGTGAAGTTGTGGGACATTGCAGCGGATAGATATGATTATATGTATAAAAGCTAAGATCACTTTGTTGAGAACAATGGATGATCAAGCCAACCTTTTACTAAGATTTTCAGGGCTGAACCTGATTAACATATACAAAGGAGAGAGAGAGACCCCTCCCCTAGGAACAGACACACAGGAGGATAGTTCCTGTCTGGGGGGGTTGGGGGTCAATTTTTTGCTGGTGGCCTCAGAGAACAGATGTAATGAAGCGACACTCAGAACAAAGCTCCCAGAAGCATGGCTGGATCA
This sequence comes from Pseudophryne corroboree, assembly GCF_028390025.1. NCBI lineage: Eukaryota > Metazoa > Chordata > Amphibia > Anura > Myobatrachidae > Pseudophryne > Pseudophryne corroboree. The sequence continues at coordinate 1,223,930,523 of NC_086444.1, forward strand.
TCACCAGGCACCAAAGGCTAAGTATTGAATTCACATGGCTAGATAAGGAAATATAGACAGATTGCTTTCTGGTTTAAATAGGATATTGTAACTTGGTTGTGTGATTGTTGGGTGTTTGTGTGATAGATCAGGGAATCTGTGATGGTAGCTGGGACATTAGACAACCTGTAGCATAGCATTTGTGGTATTTGTTTGCCTATGGTGATTTAAAATAGATTGTACTGGTTAGTTATAATATATATCTTGTTAATCATAAATACCACCATGCAGTTGCGTTTGGGCATGTGCTTGTGGCAGTGGCGGGCTGAGATGTGTGGTTACATTGTGATCTGGTCTTGTGATGAATATGCTCTGGTTATTGAGATACTGAAGTTGTTTGGAATGTGAAAGTGAATAAGATGGTTCTAGGAAGTTGGATTGAAATTGTGAAAGGTGATTTAGATGGTTTGGAATTGTAAAATCAGAACATATGCATTGTTCTGAGGCTTGGACATTTTGGAATAAAATGGAGTCTTGTGTCTTCTGCTATGTGATTGTGGTGTAGTAGAGAGTGCCATGTGTTTGGACCTGCAAATCTAAAATGGCTGCTGCCGGGTGTTTTCCCCTCCCCCTTTCAACCATGTGTTGCAGTCTTCATGGGAGTTTTCTCAAAATGGAGTCTAGCTTCTGTCCCATGCGGTATTGTAGGGTTGTGTATATAGGGACAGCCAGTATGGGTAAGGTCAAGTATTTTCTCCACAAAGATTCTCAGCATTGAATAACTGTGCAGCGATTGTTCCTCACATGTGTAGTTTTATCTGCAACCATATTGTCTCTTATTTAATGTTATAAGTCATTCTCTCTCTCCTTCCCCTTTTAAAAGTAATTGTGTCTTTATTGTATTTTATGTGTAGTAACTTGGTTAGATATTCTATGTTATTTTGGTAGTGTATAGCTTGTATTGTAATATTCTTTTTGAACGTTCATTCTCTCACTAAAGGCGTTAGAACCTTAGACCGATATTTGATTGGTTATTATAAATGCATAAAGGTTTCTCAGAGCGTCATTGTCGCACATACAGCTTTTAAGCTAACAAGGTTACACTGCATTACATCTACACATTGTCACTGCACAAATGTTTACAGTATAAGTACATTCCTTAAGGTATAGTTAAGGGAGTACCCTTGCGGTACTTTTTGCGCCAATTGCGTACTGTGTTCTTTAACCTTTAACGTGTTTTTAATAGGACAAATATTATAGACATTGTCAATTGGGGAGCTCCTCCGGTCTTCACATATCTGCACTAGGTAACTTCAGCAGACATTATCGGTCAGCAAAGAGTGGAAGGTAGTATCCCTCGTTAAACCGTTTGGAGGTCGGGGATACTGCAGTGCTGACCAGATAAGCGCCTGCTTCACTTGGTAAGGAGTGCTGAGGGAATTCGGGAACTGGAAGGTAAGAACAGTACGTTATTGTCTTTGTAAATCTGGTTTTTATTTCTATTTGGTGCCAACTGCACACGCAGATTGGATGGTTTGTCTGTTTAAATAGGTTTAAAATTATTTTTAATCGCTCTGCATAGCGTGATAACTAAAAGGGGCTGGCATGATGATTTTTCATTGTGACAAAAGGTCTGTCCCCCATTTTGTGTAAACCTCATGGATGGGGGAGGAGCAGCGGCCATTTTGGGAAGGTCAAAAAAAAATAATTTTTTTGAACGGCTGATTTTCAGTTGACTCAGGAAATAATCAGCCATCCACTGTCAAAAAGAAATCATCATTTAATGAGTTTTTTTTATGCATTTGTTTAGTCCATATCATAGTCAATCATAAGTAGTTCAGATAGAGTTTAATAACAGTTAATAATTAAATATTTGATTTAAGAAATACACAAGTAGTTTTTTTTTTTTTTTGTAACTGTCTCTCTTCAAGAACCTGTTTTAACGCTGCTATTTGTAGGATGGCCATTGAAATGCAAATGACCTGTGGGACTGGTTTGTTGTTTTTTTTTTTTTTCTCTCCCAGCAGTGAAAGAAATTGCACATTCATATGCAAAGTAGAAGCACTAATAGGGTCTCATATATGTAATATCTATATGCGTGTTCTTACATCAATATATGTTATTAGATTAATTTAGAATTGCATGTTCATTTGTGTAAGTTTCACATCTCACCTTCCTGTTTGCCATTTGCATTGATAACGTGCTAAGAAAGATTTGTTGCTATTAGTAGTTAAAAAGATAAAAAGTAATATTTAAGGGTATAATTGTAAAAAGCCCACACGCAACTCTACCTAAGGTATAAGGAGAGATTGGTGTGGTGCGCGGTAGATGATCGAGGATCATCTACATTGATAAAAGTGTACATTGTGTTACGGTGGATAATTGCTTTGCGTGCACGTGTCTCTAACAAAGGGCTGAGACTCGCGTACGCAACTCAAAGGCCGACGCACGCAGCGTATATTACGCAACGGAGCGTCCGGGTACGCCCACGTAACTCAAATCACACGATAGTGTTATTGCAACAGGCGGAAAGGTGGCAACGTGGTAAGTAGCGCAAGTCTATTTTAGTGTCCGAAATTTAGATTAACAGATCCTTCTCCAAATTCACAACACATCTGGTCTAAAGAAAATTTCTGCGCAGAAATAGAAATAGAAACAAAAGTGTATATGTGGTGAGTGAGTGTTTGTTTTTACAATTTTTGAGGTTGAACCACAAGAAAAGTCGAGTTCTCGTGAGGTACATGCGTGTAAGTGACGTACATGGTGGCTAGGGAGGCATCCCTGGTTAAAACATACAATTTGAGCATTAGAGTGTAGCAGACCAGGAGGTCATACTGTAACAGACCAGGAGGTCATAGCAGACCAGCAGGTTTAGGTACAGCAGACAAGGAAGTCCGCTATACAGTCCACAGGCACAACACCAAGAAAGGGTTGGTGCAACACCCATATAGGCCATACAAGCTCTGGCTGAAGGAATTCGCAGCCGTAATTTTCGATTCCGTTGGTCGCTCAGTACATAAGATTAGTTGCTTATGTGCTGAACGATTGTACCGCACGTAATTGTGTGCATTAGTAAACCTGACCGGTACTATTTGTGTACGAAGGTCATAAACGCTATTTGTACATTCTAACGTGATTTGTGTAATTTTTTTTATTTTAAGGGAGGTTCGCTGCTCACTCAGGAACTATCCAACAACCAATAGTTACTGGAAAGAGTAAGTGTTCTTCGGATCACCCTCACAGGTTCCAGTAAATAGAGGTTCAGGTCGCAGGGGCCCTGGGTCGAGTACGCCAGCACCATATCGGTGTGATCAGGTCGTATTGGTCGGCGTGGGCGAGTGAGTGGGGTACTCGGTAAACCGCCACCGTCAGCCTATTTTGAACATTTTGGTTTGCGTAAGGGTTGGCTGAATAAAGCAACACCTTCGAACTATGGGGGCCACTTGTTCAGGTAGGGGGCGATCAACCTCGGTTCGGGTTGATTTAGTAAACCGACCAGTCGGGTCGGCAAGGTACGTGATGTGTGAAAAATACGGTTCACACACAGAGGTTTTATGTGATGAATGGGAGAGAATGACGGTACATGACGGGGAGAAATTCCCAAGAGTAGGTAGCTTCAGCCCAGAAGTGTTGCAAAATTTAAGGAGGAGGATATGTCTCATCAAATCAGCAAAGAGTCGGAGCAAACATTATGATTGTTTAAACCTGTGGCAACAGGAAAGTGAATTTCAAAGAGAGGTAACTGACATATCTGACTTTCATCTTGGGAGGAGAGACATGGCAATGGAGAGAATTGTGGTTGCGGAGAAAGGCACAAGGTTGTACGATAAAAACGCACTTAGTAACTGTCTTAAGAATGAAAGTGTAAAATGTAACAATGTTTATGAAAATGAAAGTGTAAAAAATTACAAATGTTAACCTGTGCAAGTCGCACCCCATGTCAAACTTCCCTCAGGAATACGAACAAGAAAGTGAGCCCAGCACGATGTTGGCACCTCTCCCAGCAACCATCACACAAGACATCCAGGTGGACGCGACCAAATCGGTAAAGGCAATAATCAAACCCCCTAACGGAGGGTCAGGTGAGGTCGTGTCCACAGGTACGTACAAAGTTTTATATCACGCACAAACAAATGTACCCCATATTGTAAGACCAAAACAAGGTGATGTAATTGAGTTTTGTCCTGTCGGGGTGATCACAGTCCCCAATGGGAAGACTGACGATCAGGGAATCATTCCCGTCAAGGACAGTGCAATGCGCCATCCCTGGTCCCGGACAGAATTGAGATCAATCATGTCTGATTACCCAGATCCTAGGAAAGATCTAAGTGTATGATCAAAGATTCACAGAAGGTATATGAACCCCCTAGACAACGACATAATCATGGTATCCAAGGAATCAGGTAGGTACAGGGAAAGCGGTTGATGGTGATGAGCATCCAAGCGTTTGAGGAGGCATCAAATCAACCAAAACCCCAGGCCATTGGCACATGGAGGAACTCAAGGATTTGTGATCTTTGCAAAAGAGAAGGGCATTATGCCAGCAACTGTAATAGCCCACATAAAGTCAGACCCCCTAGACCAAGAAATGAGAAAAGTTAGGACACACCAAATTATAATCAGGGATCATGTAGGAAGAATTTTGGGCCACATCCATGATATGTGGTCAGGAAAGGTGATCATTAGAACTGATGGTAAGCCTGAGGTAACGGTTAATAAATTGGGAGGTCATTCCCTGAAGACACAGGAATGACCAGGTGAAACGTTGTAAATGTATCTGTGAAATGTTTCTTTTTCTCTCTCCCCATCTCTGACGAATATTGGTAGGATTCAAACATTGCATATATACTTGGTCTTTGCAGAAGTCTACCAAACCCCAGCATGACCTATCCGCACCATTGTATTCTGGCCAGATACAGACAATGGAATATGGAAGTGCTGGGGGGGAGGGACTGCACAAGGAAACCATTAGACATGTAGATATGACAGCCTGATGATCTGACATTGTTTTAAAATGTTTTAAAATGTTTTGAAAACTGTTTGTTTGAAAAATGTTTTTTTTCCCTGTTGTTGTTTATTGATGTGTTATGTTATATATATACATATATGAATTGTTCTCTCTCTCTTTTGTTTTTTTGCTGTTGTTGTTTTCTCTCTCTCTTCTCACTCATGCTTTCATGTTTTAAAGATGGTATGTCACACCTCAGTTAGGCAAATGGTAATGAAAGATTTTTTTTGCTCCTTACAGAAAGATCGCTGGTTTGGAGGGAATATTGCACCACCAGAATGTTCGTTTGGAAGACTGAGAGACAGCACCTTTGAGAAGACAGCAGAACAAGAAGAACAACAAGACGAGAGAACTAATTATCGTAACAAGTTTCTCTCCCCCTCAAACTGATTTTCTGTACCCCATTACAAATTTCTTCTTTTCTCCTCCTGTAAGATGGACTTGCCCCGAGAGACTGTGATATGGATTTTCCTGTTGACCATGACGTTGACCCGAGCAGTCTGTTTCGGTGAGAGTACCAGTGAGGTCGAGAAAGGATCCAGAAAGGTTCCAATGACTAAGACGGAGGTGTAAATTTCCAATAGCAACACAAGCACCGAGCAAAGGCGAGTACCGGAAACGATCTAACAGCCATGTTATTTGTAAACATTGTTAGCTGAAAAGAAAACTGTATCTGTAGGCTCTGTAACAATGTAATTGAGGATGGGTGCATTAAGAAATGCCAATCCAGTTTTAATATCCATATGGACCGGCATCCATTGAGTGACTATGACTCCTTAGTGGGTAGCGTGTTAAATAAAACAGATTGTTGGGTATGCTCTCAAGTACCTCAAGGTCATAGCAAATCAGGGCTAGTACCATTTCCTTTAACGGTAGGGGAGGTACTTGAGCTAAAGGGTGGGAGACCGGTGGACAGGAGGTTTAATATCTCTAGTCCTCCTAGTTTGAAGCTCCACCAATATCATGTGGATAGACCCCTAGTATGTTTTAACATTACCAATCCCCGAAAGCCGGGAAATTGGGAAGTGTCATGGAGTAACCAAACCATGACCTTTTCATATAGAGCAGATAGAATGCCGACAGATACAGAGCTTGTACGCCACATAGCCAGTAGAGGAAAATCTTTCCGGTATAGGTATACCTTAGGAAATAGGATTACGAGAGTTGGAGAGGTATCACCAGGATACTGTGCACATATCGTACAACCTGATACGTGTACTAAGCAGATGGAAGAATTAGGGTTAGGAGATTTCACATGGAAGGTGTGTAATATGGTTATGTCCTACTCCGTCCCATATGTTCTCCCCGATGATGCATATTTCATATGCGGGAGAAAGGCGTATGAGCGGCTTGCCCCAAACTCTGAAGGATTGTGTTATATTGGAAAAGTACTACCTGAGGTAATGAGTCTAAGGAGTGAGGAAACTGTAATTCCAATGGACTTGATTTATGACCCAACGGTAGAAACAATGATGTGATGAAAATGCGATTTCTACGGTCCGTTTCTTTCACCTGTTTTTCCGTTTTCTCCAAGGTAAAAAGACCCACTTGGACGAGGAGTTTGATGAGCCGATATACAGACAACAGATGGATTAAAGAAGAAGTTTTGACAACCTGATACACAGATTTTTGATGAACTATGCCATGGATCCCCAGTTTCCCTAGAAATTTTAAAATTACGCTAGCCCAACACTTTTGTAAATCTATGGACATTGACAGCTTTTGCTCGCACCTTATGGGCAAAAGCACAAAGAAGACTGCATTCAACAGACACCAAACAAGACCTCAATCGACGAATGTTCATTTACCTGACATAGAATACCACCGCATTTACCGTAATTATGTCTTTTCTTCATTTCTACAACCCTCAGGTAATGACACACATAGTCGATAGGGAATACAGGCACAGATATCATCAATCACATAGCACCCCCATTCATGTATCATCAACTAAAATGTGCTTCCCCATTTTGTTACAACCACAGCCGAAAAGAGCTCGGTAAAGTTTGACAGCCCATCCACAGACCCGTACCACGGGATAAGAAGGAATTCAAATGTATACTTCGCAATACCTCGAAGCTTGATTTAAAACACGTACGGCACGATGATACATGACCCCCCAAACACGGATTCATACACACATGCTTCTGCTATCTCACTAGGTCATACCCTCTTCACACCTTCTCCTCTCTCCTCCCTTACCCAACCATGGAAATGTATTAACCCCTGACATATATTTTTCTCTTTTTGAAATGTTTTAGGAAGTGGCAGTTATTGGTGACTGCCAAAGGGTGGACTGTCAAAGTCAAAAATATTACATAGAGAGAACATACAAACCACACACACATTTAAGTCGCTATACTTGCAAATATGCGCAGCGAGCACAGCAATATATGGAAACACACGCATTTGCTCGGACATGGCACGGAGATGGATTCGGCGCTTGTTTCATACAGTACATGGTTATAATAATGTCAAGCACCAGACATCATGGAGATTTAGAATTGGCTGATGAATTGATGTCATGAATATGTATTATCTGAACAGAACCAGATGCGCCCATCATGTTTGGTATTGAAGCAAGCAGAATGATGTGTGGGTTAGTTTGATGCTGGTTGTGAAGTTGTGGGACATTGCAGCGGATAGATATGATTATATGTATAAAAGCTAAGATCACTTTGTTGAGAACAATGGATGATCAAGCCAACCTTTTACTAAGATTTTCAGGGCTGAACCTGATTAACATATACAAAGGAGAGAGAGAGACCCCTCCCCTAGGAACAGACACACAGGAGGATAGTTCCTGTCTGGGGGGGTTGGGGGTCAGTTTTTTGCTGGTGGCCTCAGAGAACAGATGTAATGAAGCGACACTCAGAACAAAGCTCCCAGAAGCATGGCTGGATCATCACCAGGCACCAAAGGCTAAGTATTGAATTCACATGGCTAGATAAGGAAATATAGACAGATTGCTTTCTGGTTTAAATAGGATATTGTAACTTGGTTGTGTGATTGTTGGGTGTTTGTGTGATAGATCTGGGAATCTGTGATGGTAGCTGGGACATTAGACAACCTGTAGCATAGCATTTGTGGTATTTGTTTGCCTATGGTGATTTAAAATAGATTGTACTGGTTAGTTATAATATATATCTTGTTAATCATAAATACCACCATGCAGTTGCGTTTGGGCATGTGCTTGTGGCAGTGGCAGGCTGAGATGTGTGGTTACATTGTGATCTGGTCTTGTGATGAATATGCTCTGGTTATTGAGATACTGAAGTTGTTTGGAATGTGAAAGTGAATAAGATGGTTCTAGGAAGTTGGATTGAAATTGTGAAAGGTGATTTAGATGGTTTGGAATTGTAAAATCAGAACATATGCATTGTTCTGAGGCTTGGACATTTTGGAATAAAATGGAGTCTTGTGTCTTCTGCTATGTGATTGTGGTGTAGTAGAGAGTGCCATGTGTTTGGACCTGCAAATCTAAAATGGCTGCTGCCGGGTGTTTTCCCCTCCCCCTTTCAACCATGTGTTGCAGTCTTCATGGGAGTTTTCTCAAAATGGAGTCTAGCTTCTGTCCCATGCGGTATTGTAGGGTTGTGTATATAGGGACAGCCAGTATGGGTAAGGTCAAGTATTTTCTCCACAAAGATTCTCAGCATTGAATAACTGCGCAGCGATTGTTCCTCACATGTGTAGTTTTATCTGCAACCATATTGTCTCTTATTTAATGTTATAAGTCATTCTCTCTCTCCTTCCCCTTTTAAAAGTAATTGTGTCTTTATTGTATTTTATGTGTAGTAACTTGGTTAGATATTCTATGTTATTTTGGTAGTGTATAGCTTGTATTGTATTATTCTTTTTGAACGTTCATTCTCTCACTAAAGGCGTTAGAACCTTAGACCGATATTTGATTGGTTATTATAAATGCATAAAGGTTTCTCAGAGCGTCATAGTCGCACATACAGCTTTTAAGCTAACAAGGTTACACTGCATTACATCTACACATTGTCACTGCACAAATGTTTACAGTATAAGTACATTCCTTAAGGTATAGTTAAGGGAGTACCCTTGCGGTACTTTTTGCGCCAATTGCGTACTGTGTTCTTTAACCTTTAACGTGTTTTTAATAGGACAAATATTATAGACATTGTCACCCAGTATATAAAATGTATTCATATAACATAGGTAAATTGGAAATTGTATCACTTCAGACAAGTAATTTTGTAGCAAAATAATTAGAAGTTATTAAAAATTCATATCCTAGAAAACACATTTTTTGGGAAGCACAAGGATTCTGTATTTAGAAAAACAACAACATTCTAACTGTGTTATTAGCCAGCATTAGTAATCATATACATATAAAAGTGATTACTTCTGTAGTTTAAAGCATTCATATATACTAGTTTGTGTATAAGAAATATATTCACAATCATGAAATAGTAAAAAAATATATAATAATGTACAGTATGTGTATTCTCTCTGATCATAATTGTGACATGAATGCATGGATAAAAATATGATAAGAATATACACACATTATAAAATGTCAGGTAAGTGTTGTGATTATGTGAAATAATAATGAATCATAATAATAAATAAATGTGTATCAGTGACATATTCAATATTCATGTTATTAATCTATGAATTAAAATAATACATTTATTATGTGTCTAAAAAAGAGTGAGGAAGGAATAAGGTGGTGATAATGGAAAAAATATATATGTGATGTGCTTATTAAAATCAAAATCAAAGTGTAAAAATATATCACTACACATGTGAGCAATAGGGAAGAGTGAGGGAACTTTGCAGTATGTTGTAATTGGTAGTTATATTAATCCAATTGTTTGGTTCCAAAACTGACTATGATTTAGGAATATAAAAATGGAAGTATATATATATATATATATATATATATATATATATGTCTTACTATATGTCCCTTGATCCCGTCTATGTGTTTAATAATGTGGCTTGTGTTTTCTGTCTAAGGGGTCTATATTGACTATGTGTTCTACTACTCCTACAATCTCTGGCAAAATGGACTGATGGGTCTTTCCTGTCTGTGCCAGTGTACTTACCATCCTCAACCTCTCCACCTGTTGTTCTCTGCGCCTAGCACTATTCTTGTGATGTTCAATAGCACACTATCTAAGATTAGCTACTTTGACCCCTTTCCAATATTGCAAAGAAGTCTGTACCCTAACACTCAATGCCTTATTGAGCCCGTCCATTTGCACAGAGACTGCCACCTCCCATTTGCCGAATTAGTGTTTACCAGTGGTCTTATTCAGATGGAGAGTTTTCTATTACTGCAAGAGACAAAAACAAAAAAAAGTTTAACAAGCTTCTAGGTCATGCAAAGTATTCATTTAATCCTTCTCATCCCATATTAAGGGTCTGTACATGGTCCAACAAACATTTCCAAGCTCACCTTTACTAGGGGCATTACTAGGAATGAATACTTCTTATATGGTAACTGAAAGAAATACCCTGGGCTTACCTTGTCTCTGTCCGCTTTCCTACTGGCAAATACTAATGTGCGGACAGGTTTTTCTCCATTTCTGACATTACTTTCTTGATTTTTTTTATTTTTTGGGTTTTACTATATATGTACACAAATGATACCATACTTACCTGTTCCACTGGTCTTAGCCACTTCCCCCACAGGCTACTGCTCTTCTTTTACCAGTTGGATACTCCTCTGGGTACATGAGAAATGGCTGAAAACAATTAGGTCACCTTCTCCTCCTAAATAAAACTTAAACATTCATTAGTACATATATACGTTACAGTCATATTTTTCATATTTTATTATTTTCTGTAGTCTGTATGCTGGCCATAATTGCTTCCACATCTACATAAGGCGGTGTACTTGCATTCTCTTTTTTTTCTTCCTACTTGTTTATTGTTGCTACAAGTTCAAACAGTTCTTATATTTCCATTCTTGTCTTATATGACTTTGGTTAGACATACCACCTGCAATACCTTAGGTTCAAACTCACCAACCCCTCTTGCTGCCACAGGTTTAAACAATTTGTATGTCTGACCCTTTGTTTTCGGGATTTTATCAGTCATATCCTTATCCTTAAGTTCTGCAATACCTCTGGTTCAAAGCTGACCACTTTAGGGAATGGTACCCTATCTTTGTCAGTCATACATAACCACTCATTGCATAAAACTTCTGTGTGTGAACCATATTTTTCACACATGATAAACTTCGCAGACCCCTTGGGCCACGATTCTTCAACCTGAACCCTGCTAAAACATCTCTCACTTGAGAAACTGGCTCCCATATTTGTGGGTCTTTTTTAATAACTAAAAAAAAATTCACACAAACACCAAAATACTCAATGTAAGTAGACGGTGGAAGTATCTCCGAGCGCCTTCCACTCGCTCTCGCCCACGCTGGCCAGTTCTAACATACACTGTTGATAGTGAAGGCAATGAACCCAACCTAGGGCTCCTATAAGATCTTACAACACCATAATTTCTTTCGGTGGAAGTTCTGTTGGAATATTTTCCTGAGAGAGGCAGCGAAAAATTCCTTTTTGGTATCTTTCAACTGGAATTGTTTGTAGGGTGAAAAACAGAGAAATTAGATAACTATCCTTCACCCTTTTCAGTGAAGCCCACCAGGGAGATTTCCTGACGTTATCAAAGAAAACCCCTTTGTCTATACAATCACGTGTGTATATGCTCTTCCACAGCGCATATGACACAATAATATCACGTTGCGCAGTGTAGAACAAACGGACATGCGATGCAATAGCACAGCCTATAGCCTATAGATACTAATTATCTATATGCCCTACGATTGCTGTAGACAACTTAGCCTAGATCACTCCATACCACTTTAGAACACTGCAGTTGTATGGGATACCACTTCAGACCACTTTAGACCACTTTAGTTCCTAATCACGCAGGGTAGTGAACCCTATGCAACCTAGACTCTACTAACCCAGTGTTACCACTTTAGACCACTTAAGACCACTTCAGACCACTTCAGACTACTTCAGTTCCTGGGTTCAATATCCACTCACTCCTACATTTGCTCACTCAAATACACTTTGATTTTTCTGTACAGAAAATTTTGATTCATTCAGCTTTACAGGCAATACAGTTTAAACAAATAGTTTTATACTAATCTGCTTTAGAAACCGGGCAGTTTTGTGCTATTGTATCGTGGCTACTGTCCCACCTTTTAACTAAACGACACTAATGTGTAATTTGTACTTAGCGCCCGTACTCTTACGCACTTTGCATAAACACGCGACCGTGCGTGTTTTTTACGCTGCGTGCGCAGTTCTGTACTTTATCTGAGACACGTGTACAAAACCCTACATCCACAATTAAACAAATCACACAACTTCTATAAATGTGAGCAATACCAACTATAATTGCTCACTTAACACAAAACACATTTGTTCCGTTTAACCCTATTACGACTGGGCCAGACCTGTGTTTTGTGTCTTTACATTTACTTCCTTAAACACTTGTTTTAGTTTTAACTACATAGCAACAAATGTATCCGGTTTCACACAGATCTAAATAACTGCAATAATCTATAATTTAAATGATATGATTCAGATTGGATAGCCATCTTGCAGAACATACGCTGATATAAATATGCACATAATTATAATAATATTATATATAATATATATATATATATATATATATACCACTTGACTCTCATCGAACCCCCACACAGTACACACATACTGAATAAATGCATTTCCTTCAAAGTCTCTAATTTGCATATCAACAGAGGTTCATATGCCTGTTCAAGAGGGTAGTGGGACAGGTTAATTAACATTTCAATGGCTATCCTAAACTAACAAGAAGATTTAACTAAATCCTGGAGGAAAAAGAAAAAAAACTTTGTTTATATCTGTGTACATCAAGTATTCATCTCACTATTAACTCTCACTAGGCCTGATTGAAACTATTTGTAATTGACTATGGCATGGGTTAAATAAATGCATTGGTAACTCATAAATGGTGTTTGATGTGACCAAGGAAAACTGATTATTCTGAGCAGACTGAAAATCAGCTATTTAGAAAATTGCCTTCCTAAAATGGCCGCTGCTCCTCCCCTTCCACATCCATGAGGATTACACAAAATGGTGGACAGGCCATGTGGTTAGTCCAAAATGGAGGACAGACCATGCGACTTTCTTTGTCACAAAGATATCACCCATTATACAAGCACCAGAAGTTATTTTAGGCCTGAGTTAAAATAAAAAAACTATATCAAGGCTATGCAGCAACTTTTAAATGTACTTTTAAACCTACTTAAACATATAAACAATCCAAATAGAATTAAACACAATATGACTTATTTGAACTTTGTTTTGCAACAATAAAAATACATTTTAGCATCTTAAATATTATGAGAAACGTATTGTCCCTTGAAATTTCATATCATTAGCTTACTGATAACATAACAATACACACGGATATGATTTTCTCAGCTTTAGGATGCGTCCATCACAAGCTGATCAACCACAGCGTCGCGTTTATAACGTATAGTGCATCATTAAGACCCTGATATCGCGGACCTGCCCCCATATAAGAATGCCAAATTGCTTTCTCACAAATATTTAAAATGCCCGCTCTAATATATATTGTAAATGCCTGCACCTCTTATTACCATATAAGATACAAGTGTGCTGTACATCGCAAAACACTGCATCCCATAAGAGAAAACAATACACCCACACATTATCTGAGTTCCAAAGCTCATTGCTGTATATATTTGTTATTAAAAAGATATGGATTCAAAATATTACAATGTACAGTATACCTATAGTTACAACTCATACAGTAAGCAGTTAATACATACAGTTACATACAGTTACAGTTACATACAGTTACATAAATATACAGGCCAGCAATACAATACCATTCCCTTTATGCACTTTATAATCCATCCAGTTCCTCCATCTTAAAGCTGTGTCTCAACTCCAGCTAATAGCAGCAACTTATTACCAACACTACATCTCGCTCAGCATCTGGGACAAAACAGAAAGCTCTCCTGTGTGATCAGGAAGTGTTATATAGTTTTTTGGGGAGGGATTCATAATGAGTCACTAGTCTCTTTGCATATGGTAATCAGTTTCAGCCTTGAAGACATCCAAAGGGCTGGCCTGAGCTTCCTGTCCACTACCTGTTTGGAATATCTATTGTTCTAATAAATGTGATTTTAGCTTTTATACATTCAATCATAATTCCTTGTTGCAATGTCCTATAATTTAATAACAAGTATCAAATTAATCTACACATTAATCTGGATGCTTTAATAGTAAATATAACAGGTCTATCTTGCTTCGCTCAAATAATACACATACATGACATTACTTCATTATGTAATTTTAAATCATCATGATGTCTGGCGCTTGATATTATTATAATTATGTACTGCATGAAATAAGTGTCAAATCCATCTCTGTGGCATGTCCGTGTAAATTCGTGTGTTGCCATATATTATTGTGCTCGCTGTGCGTATTTGCAAGTATTGCGACTTATATGTGTGTAGTTTGTATGTTCTTTTTATCTAATATTTTTGACTTCGACACTGTATACATGCTGTGATTTCCTCATCCACTGGACATTATATATATATATATATATATATATATATATATATATATAAATTTGGGGGTGTTTTTGTATCTGCAGTATTATTAACTTAAATAACATTCATTTCCACTCATTTCCAGACAATTTTAACAACCTCACTGATCACAATATTGTTCACAAACATAGACCAAAGCCTGGCTGGCTAAACTAAGCAACAAAGCAGCAAAAACATACAGTACAACAGTTAATTCTGTTTAAAATTGTTTTACAAATTAGTACTGTATTAGCAATAACCAATCAAACCAACTCACAAGTACTATAAAATAGAAAACAATTCAACACAGGTATTTCCTGAGAATCATGTGTACAATATCTTTGCTCTAAACTAGTTACCAAACAGCAAAGAAAAAAAACCCAAAGCCATGTGTAAAATAGCAACAGCAGACATTGATGCCCCCTACACAAGTGCACATGCCCCCAGCACTTGCCTATTCTCAGTGCCCAGTCTGTACCTCCCTCCTGGGGGCCCTGGGTCACTGATGACTGGCACCCTGTGCCCATGTAAAGCCCTGATCAATCAGCCATTTTGTCGAGCAGCTACCCAAAATTTCCCCAATCACAAAAAACAGCATTCCGTTCCTGCGTAGTACAGAGCGGTATACTTTGGGAAACACAGTTACATTTTGACCAGCTTACAGTGCTGGTCGGATACAGTGTAGGTGAAACACAGTGTGGGTTACAGTGCAGGTTGGATACAAAGCTGCTCAGACATAATGCAGGTTACAGTGTGGGTCAGATACAGTGCAGGAAGCTACAGGGCAGGTTGGATACAGTGTAGGAGGAATTCATTGTGGGTTGTACTGTATATAGGTTAGATCACATACAGTCATGGTCGGATACTGTGTGGTTTGGATACAGTGTGGATCGGATACAGTGAAAGTTACATGGTGGGATGGATACAGTGCATTTTGGCTACAGTGCAGGTTGGAGTGCGGGTTGAATATAGTGCAAGTTGGTTGCAGTGCAAGGTCAGATACAGTTCGAGATACAGTGCAGGTGAGATACAATGCGGGATACGGCTCAGGTCGGAAACAGGGCAGGTCAGAGTGCAGGTAGGATACAGTGTGGTTTGGATACAGTGCAGGTCAGATACAGTGTGAGTTTGTTACCGTTCAGGTCAAATGCAGTGTGGGTTGGATACAGTGCTGGTCAAATACAATGTTGCTCAGATACAGTGTGGGTCAGATAGAGCACGGGTTACAGTGCAGGTCAGATAAAGTGCAGGTTAGATACACAAATACTGCACTTACTGTTACAGTAGTGAGGGGTTGTCAGCTGTGTCTCCAGTGTGGTGGTGCCAGCAGTGTAGGCAGTGTAGGGGTGTCAGTGGTGTCCTCAGTGTGGTGTTGACAGTAGTGTCAGAAGTGCAATGGTGCCAGCGGTGTCCTTAATGCTGTGGTGCCAGCAGTGTTATCAGTGCAACAGTACTAGCGGTGTCCTCAGTGCGGTGGTACCGGCAGTGTCGGCAGTGCAGGGGTGCCAGAAGGGTCCTTAGAGCGGTAGTTTTGGTAGTGCAGGGATGTCTTCATTTACCTCAGTGCGGTGGTGCCAGCAGTGTCGGTAGTGCAAGGGTGCCAGCGGTGTACTCAGTGCAATAGTGCCAGCAGTGTCGGCAGTGCAGGGGTTCCTGAGGTGTTCTTAGTGCAGGAGTGCCAGCAGTGTCATCAGTGCAGGGGTGCTGTCAGTGTCGGCAATGCGGGAGTCCTGGAGGTGTCCTCAGCATAGGAGTGCCGGCAGTGTCCTCAATGCAGTGGTGCCGCCAGTGCAGGGGTGCCAGCAGTGTTGGCAGTGCGGGAGTGCCTGAGGTATCCTCTTTGCAGGGGTGCTGGCAGTGTCAGCAGTGTGGGCAGTGCGGGGTGCCGGCAGTGTGGGAATGCAGCAGTGTGGGCGGTGGTGTCGGCAGTGAAAGCGGCATTGATATTAGTGGTGTGGGGGCATCCATCTTGGCCATTGTAGCCTATAAGGACATGTTTTACAAAAATACCTCACAATGGCGCACAAACCAAAAACTCCATATAAATGGAAGCCACAGATGAACACAATTCTTATTCACCTGAAGTAGTTAATGTCCATTTGTCATAAATATTTCCATATGTAGATTTTTAAATGATTTCCAAATCCAGCAGGAAGGAGCGGCGCAGTGTTTGTATCTTTGTGCATAGGCCCGGAGGAATGTGCAGATGGCTGGGGCAGCAGGCACAGCACTGAGTTCCGTATCACAGGAATGGCAGCAGCAGCCACTCTCCGTGCATGTACAAAAGGGGAGCTCTGAGTTAAATGTCTGTCAAGAAAGGTGTAGATAACTGACTGATACATTGAAAACTAGAGGGTACAGTAAAAACACCATCAGAAAGTAAACAGACAATATGAATAGCAGCGCTTTGTTGATGAAATGTCACATCCGCATCAAAAATGTATTAATATTAGTAAATGTAATTTATTAAAATTGGGCTTCCATATAAAACAAACATATAAAGACCTCAGGTGTGGGTATCTGAAACAGCGCAGTTCAAAAGTCCATTCCTTTTATAGTACCTCCCTGTCCGCCAATTTGCAAAGAGTACAGGTAAAATTGTATTTTAATTCCAAGGATGATATACCTGATTCACTGGAGGATGGATTGTCCTGGAATGATTATAACCAGAGTTCTCAAAAGAGCTGTGACACTATGTGGTAAAGTCCAAGGTACCGGTAAATAAATTATTGAAGTAGTAAATATGTTATAAAGAATTATTTTTGTGCAAAATGATTGTTACTCATTCTCTTTTACTAATAGGTCTGCCTCCTAGTGGCCCTTACATATGTATTAATATATATTTTATATGTGAAGTGTTGATGAAGTCACCTGCTAATTAGCAGCCATATTGGGCTAAGAGGTATAAAAGGACAAAAGGAGTCACCTCTAATCGCCTTTGAAAAAGCTGCCAGGTGCAGCGAAACATTACAGGTTACTACAGACCACATTGGGGACCGTATTCAGCACCCACCGGACCAACCTCCTAGAATCGGACGCCTACTTCACAAATTTAATTACCAGTACCTTGATCTTTACCACATAGTGTCAAAGCTCTTGTGAGGACTCTGGTTATAATCATTCCAGGACAATCCATCCTCCAGTGACACAGGTACAGTTGTGCTCATAAGTTTACATACCCTAGCAGGAATTGTGATTTTCTGGTCATTTGTCAGAGAATATGAATGATAACTCACAAACTTTACTTTCACTCATGGTTAGTGGTTGATTGAAGCCATTTATTGTCAAACAACTGTGTTTACTGTTTTTAAATCATAATGACAACAGAAACTACCCAAATGACCCTGATCAAAAGTTTACGTACCCTGGAGATTTTGGCCTGATAACATGCATACAAGTTGACACAAACAGGTTTGAATAGCTACTAAAGGTAACCTTCCTCAACTGTGATCTGTTTGCTTGTAATCAGTGTATGTGTATTAAAGGTCAGTGAGTTTCTGGACTCCTGAAAACCCTTGCATCTTTCATCCAGTGCTGCACTGACATGTCTAGATTCTGAGTCATGGGGTAAGCAAAAGATTTGTAAAAGGATCTGCGGGAAAAGGTAATTAAACTGTATAAAACAGGAAAGGGATATAAAAAGATATCCAAGCAATTGAGAATGCCAATCAGCAGTGTTCAAACTCTAATTAAGAAGTGGAAAATTAGGGATTCTGTGGAAACCAAATCACGGTCAGGTAGACCAACAAAAATTTCAGCCACAACTGCCAGGAAAATTGTTCGGGATGCAAAGAAAAATCCACAAATAACTTCAGCTGAAATACAGGACTCTCTGAAAAAAAAGTGGTGTGGTTGTTTCAAGAGGAGGCATTTGAAGAAAAATGGTCTGCATGGTCGAGTCACCAGAAAAAACTACGCAAATGCCACAAAGCATCCCACTTACAATACTCCAAACAGCACAGAGACAAGCCTCAAAACTTCTGGAAAAAAGTCATTTCGAGTGATGAGACCAAAATTGAACTTTTTGGCCACAACCATAAACGTTACATTTGGAGAGGAGTCAACAAGGCCTTTGATGAAAGGTACACTATTCCTACTGTGAAACATGGAGGTGGACCGCTGATGTTTTGGGGATGTGTGAGCTACAAAGGCACTGGAAACTTGGTCAAAATTTATGGCAAGATGAATGCAGCATGTTATCAGAAAATACTGGAGGAAAATTTGCACTCATCAGCCCGGAAGCTGTGCATGGGACGTACTTGGACGTTCCAACATGACAATGATCCAAAACACAAGGCCAAGTCAACCTGTCATTGGCTACAGCAGAATAAAGTGAAGGTTCTGGAGTGGCCATCTCAGTCTCCTGACCTCAATATCATTGAGCTTCTCTGGGGAAATCTGAAACGTGCAGTTCATGCAAGACAGCCCAAGAATTTACAGGACCAGGAGGCTTTTTGCCAAGAATAATGGGCAGCTTTACCATCTGAGAAAATAAAGAGCCTCATCCACAACTACCACAAAAGTCTTCAAGC
Organism: Pseudophryne corroboree; assembly: GCF_028390025.1. NCBI lineage: Eukaryota > Metazoa > Chordata > Amphibia > Anura > Myobatrachidae > Pseudophryne > Pseudophryne corroboree. The sequence goes on from NC_086444.1 coordinate 1,223,949,658, forward strand.
TGTCATTGATGTTAAAGGGGGCAATACACGGTATTAAGAACTGGGGCATGTAAACTTTTGATTAGGGTCATTTGGGTAGTTTCTGTTGTCATTATGGTTTAAAAAGAGTAAACACAGCTGTTTGACAATAAATGGCTTCATCCAACCACTGACCATGAGTGAAAAAAAAGTTTGTGAGTTATCATTCATATTCTCTGACAAATGGCCAGAAAATCACAAATTCTGCTAGGGTATGTAAACTTATGAGCAGAACTGTATATCATCCTTGGAATTAAAATACAATTTTACTGGGACTTTTTGCAAATTGGTGGACAGGGAGGTACTATAAAAGGAACAGACTTTTGAATGTGCTGTTTCAGATACCCACATCGGAGGTCTTTATATGTTTGTTTTACATGGAAGCCCAATTTTAACAAATTAAATTTGCTAATATTAATTCATTTTTTATGTGAATGTGACATTTCATCAACAAAGTGCTGCTATTCATATTGTCTGTTTACTTTCTGAATGGTGTTTTTACTGTACCCTCTAGTTTTCAATGTATCAGTCAGTTATATACACCTTTCTAGACAGACGTCTTAATAATTAAATATCTTATGGCTGCAAATCCAATTTTATGATTGATGCTCGTATAAAGACTTTCTACATCACAGATTGAAGCCACATATTTGGGCTTAAATTTATATTTTCTAGTTTAGTGAGTACAATAAGTGGGTCACTGATGTGAGAGGGTAAAGAGAGTATATGTTTTATTAAGTGGTGGTCAACAAAAATACTTGCTTTCTCACTTACACAACATATTCCAGAAACAATGGGCTGTCAGGTTTTTATTTTTATAGATTTTAGTTAGTAAATACATTGTGGCTAATTTTGGAATAGTGACCTTCAAAATTACAAAAAAGATCACAAAAGTTTTCTGTGATCTTGTTTTGTAATGGTCCCATTTTGAAGAGCATTCTGAATATTATAATCATATAGATCCTAGTATTTTTAATACGATTGATAAACAATTGTTTATAACCACTTTTTTCTTTCAGTTGTCTGTCCAATTCAGCTATATGCATATTACTAGGCCAAAATACTATGTTTCCTCTTTTATCGGAAGGTTTCATTAGAGTTTCCTGCAATTCCTGTATCTCATAAAATGCTTTTCTCTTACCTCTAGTCAGATTATCCTTTTGCTGAACGAGCCTAGAATCCTGTAAGTGATCTTGTTCCTCAAAAACTAGTTCACAGAAGATGTTTACTGTGGGGGAAATATAGAGACATCAAGATTAAAAGTAGATTTCTTCCTTAGTTTAAGAATAAGAATAATGTATCAGTTACAATTAGGAAACTCTGGAGTATGATTGGGTCTGTCAATTCGGAATTCAAAACCATTGACCTTGCAGCATCATCTGTTATACATCCAAAAGGTCCTACTGGTTTCTGAATAAAAAGAAAGTGATATTGCAAATAAGTAAAGGCCTTTTTCAGACTCAAATCTGTTTTAATGGGCATTTGGAGAAAAGAATAGGCCTTTTTTAAGGAGAATAATTTAATCCAGACTTATCTTACCAAGGTAAGAAATTTGGCACCTGAAAGAGCTGCTTACAGCAAAAGCAGCTGTTAAAGGGCTAGTTAATCCCACACAAGAAATACAGATGTGTCCTCATATATCGTTGCTGCGTACCGCATAGTGGGCGCCATGCAACTCGCGCCAGCTCCTTGCGCTTTAACTCCCGTTATAAGTTGCGTAGTAAATGTGATGTCACGTTATAATTGTAAAGTGCATTCTACTTTCTGTCCACCAGATGTCGCTTTTCCTAAACTCTACAGTGCATGCCTCAAAAAGCCAACGGACCCTTCATAGCGCCACCTGCTGATTGGCTGAAATTTATTGTGACAATGACGATTCATTAATCACTTCCCTTTATACGGGAATTATTTCGGACTAGCTTTGTGTTTCAGTCACTACCAGATGGTCTCCAGCCACACTGCCTCTCGATCATGCTAGCTATGGATATCGTTGTTACAGTGTGTACAAATTGCCGGGTAGCTTCTTTCAGACTTTTTTTTAAAGCACTCAGATAAAACAAATGACATATACACCAGGAGGGCCTGTCTCTACCATGGTAGGCTGTGGCCTAACTAGAACAGCGGCTGCCTGCAATGCTTTTAGTCCCGGATTTGATACTGAGTTCGGCGTCCATTTATTATTTTATTTTAATGTGTTTATTTTTTTATTTTTTTTAATACAATAAAGTTATTTGGTGTTTTAAGTTTCTACTTATCGTTATTTGAAAAAAGTCCGCTTCTACTAAATACAAGGCCCTGCTGCTGCCCTGTTCACTCAATTCATCTAGTCGTTACGTTGTGTACAAATTGCCGGTTAGCATTAGCATAAACAAGCATTCCTATTTCGGACTAGCTTTGTGTTTGTGTTGCTTCAAATGGGCAGAAATATTGAATGCAAAGTGCAACTGGGTACCTATAGTATCTCAGGAATGTACAGTATGACTACCAGATGGTCTCCAGGCACACTGGATCACTGGATCACGCTAGCTATGGATATTGTCGTTACAGTGTGTCCAAATTGCTGGTTAGCATTAGTAGTTATCCCCATGTTGCTGTGCCCCAGTAGCTGTGCCCCCTGTTGCATTAGCGTAAGCAGCTACTTTTTTTTAAGGGACACAGATACAACACATGACATATACACCCAGAGGGCCTGCATCTATCATGGTTGGCTGTGGCCTAACTTGAACAGCGGCCGCTTGCAATGCTTGAAGTCCCTGGTTCGATACTGAGTTTGGAACCTATTTATTATTTTATTTATTTATTATGTTTTAATACAATAAAGTTATTTGGTGTTTTAAGTTTCTACTTCTTGTTATGTGAAAAAAGTATGCTTCTACGAAATACAAGGCCATGCTGTTGCCCTTTTCACTCAATTCATCTAGTTGTTATGTTTCGTACAAAATGCAGAATCACATTAGCATAAGCAGCATTCCTATTTCAGACATCCTTTCTGGTCTATTTGATTCAAATGGGCTGAAATATTGAATGCAAAGTGCAACTGGGGACCTACAATATCTCATGAATGCACAGTATGACTACCAGCAGGTCTCCAGGCGCACTGCCATCCGATCACGCTAGTTATGGATATTGTCACTACAGTGTGTACAAATTGCCGGTTATCATTTGCATAAGCAGCAATCCTATTTGTGCCCCCTGTAGCTGTGCCCCCTGTAGCTGTGCCCCAGTAGTTGTGCCCCTGTAGCTGTGCCCCTGTAGCTGTGCCCCAATAGTTGTGCCCCCTGTTGTTGTGCCCCTGTTGCTTTGCCCCCCAGTAGTGGTGCCCCCTGTTGCTCTTCCTCACATAGATGTGCCCCCTGTAGCTGTGCCCCAGTAGTTTTGCCCCCTGTTGCTGAGCCCCCAGATACTTTGACCTGAGTAGCTGTGCCCCCTGTTGCTTTTCCACCAGTAGTTGTGTCCCCTGTTGCTGTGCCCCAGTAGTTTTGCCCCATGTTGCTGTGCCCCCTGTTGTTTTGCCCCCTGTAGCTGTGCACCAGTAGTTGTGCCCCCTGCTGCTTTGCCCCCTGTAGCTGTGCCCCAGTAGTTGAGCCCCCTGTTGCTTTGCACCGAGTAGTTGTGCCCCCTGTTGCTTTTCCCCAGTAGATTTCCCCCTGTAGCTGTGCCCCCTGTAGCTGTGCACCATGAAGCTGTGCCCCCAGTAGTTGTGCCCCCTGTTGCTGTGCCCCCTGTTGCTTTGCCCCATGCAGTTCTACCCCCTGTTGCTTTTCCTCCAGTAGTTATCCCCCTGTTGCTGTGCCCCAGTAGCTGTGCCCCCTGTTGCTTTGCCCCAGTAGTTGCCCCCCCTGTAGCTGTGCCCCCTGTTGCTGTGCCCCCTGTTGCTGTGCCCCAGTAGTTGTCCCACATGTTGCTGTGCTCCCTGTTGCTTTGCCCCAGTATTTGCCCACCCTGTTGAAGTGCCCCTTGTAGCTGTGCGCCAGTAGTTGTTCCACCTGTTGCTGTGTCCCCTGCTGCTTTTCCCCTGTAGTTGTGCCCCAGTAGTTGTGCCCCCTGTTGCTGTGCCCACTGTTGCTTTGCCCCCAGTAGTTGTGACCCCTTTTGCTTTTCCCACAGTAGTTGTTTCCCCTGTTGATGTGCCCCCTGTTGCTGTGCCCACTGTTGCTTTGCCCCAGTAGTTGTGCCCCTGTTGCTGTGCCCCCTGTTGCTTTGCCCCTTGTAGCTGTGCCCCCTGTTGATTTTCCCCAGTAGATTTGCCCCCTGTTGCTGTGCCCCCTGTTGCTTCTCCCCCCTAGGTGTGCCCCCTATTGATTTTCCCCCAGTAGGTTTGCCCCCTGTAGCTGTGCCCCAGTAGTTGTCCCCTCTGTTGCTTTGCCCCTTGTAGCTGTGCCCCCTGTAGCTGTGCCCCAGTAGTTGTCCCACCTGTTGCTGTGCCCTCTGTTGCTTTGCTCCCAGTAGATTTGCCCCAGTAGTCGTGCCCACTGTTGCTTTTCCCTCCTGCATATGTGTGTCTGGCACTGTGGGGGCATACTGTATGTGTATCTGGCACTGTGGGGGCATACTGTGTAACAGATTGCATGGCAGCCCTCCCCACAGTCAAACATACTGTATTTCTAAACAATAGATGATGTCTCCTTTCAGTCCAAAAGAGTTAATCCGCTTTGCCCAGAATACACATCCAAATGCAGATACTGGATTTCTAAACAATAGATGACTTCTCCTTTCACTCTGCTGGTAATTTTTTCAGGACAATGTGATACAAACAGGCTGTTCAGGCCGGCTCTGATGTCACACACTCTCCCAGAAAATGTTTGCTGAGGCCTGTATTTTTCATGAGAAATGGCCAGTTACTACCCACAAATGTCCCCTTCTTTAAATACTGTATTTTGTTTGAATTCATATCATTGTTTGGATGTCATTAGTCCTAGAACACAATGAAATGCATTGGTGTAATAAATATTGTATTATCACCCAAGATTGCATGGCAGAATGCAGTCACATTGGGTGAATGTGTCACCTGGAACATACTGCATCTAACAGAATACTGTACTTCTTATTAGGCTCATTCAGATACTGTATACCCAACATAGAAGGGATAAGCAAATAAAGTACATTGGGCTCATTTATCAATGAGTCCATCGCTGACTGTGTGTGGGCCCCCTCCTCTCTACAGACGCCCATGGTACTACTGTGTAGCATAATGTGAATAATGTCCTGTACATTACTGTGCTCCGTAATGTGTGTAAGGCACACTATTGTGGTGTGCTGTAATTTGATTTGGAATACTATTGAGTGGACACGCCCCTTTTTTGGCACAAGTGCCTTCCCTATTTCAAATACTGTATGGGGAGCACCAGTCCTTTACTTTGCCAGGGCTGCTCTGACCCCTAAGTACACCCCTGCAGGCTGGCAACCCCGCATATCATATCTGTGTGCCTGATTGTAGCCCTGCAAATTTTTGCAGGGCTATGATCTGGCTAGAATTAGCCCCTTAGTCATGAAGTAGTGACAAACATGAAGAAGTGGAGGAGTTACCCATGGCAACCAATCAGATTCTTGGTATAATTTTATACTATAGTATGCAGTATGTTCTGCATGAAATCCCAGCCCCTGGCATTGTAATGTGGCCATGTCTGTGACTCACGTCTACTGTACAGTATGTACTGTAATTTAACACTCGCCAGACATTACAGTACTTCACGAACGAGCTTGCACCCCCTCATACAAAGCCCTGTAGTACTGTAATTGAACCATAATTTGCTACGGTACTGTTACTACTGTACTGTACATGTACTTGAGTCTTATTATTGTGTATTGTAGAGTGCACTGCATAGTGAGAAGATGGTGAAAACCAAAGCATTCTATTCTGGAGCCCAGTCACTTCCCAAGAAAATGTCTGTGGCAGTGCCACAGATTCTAAAGAAGAAAGCAATCCCGACAATTCGCGCAAGGACATACTGTCACAGTGCTATGCCTGATTCAAGATGGGAGATGTTGAATTGGTAATGCTGAAGGACACTTTAAATGGATTGCTACGGATGCCCAGAATAAAACCATGGGGAAGCATACTGTAACAGCACAGCAACTGGTGACTTCAAACTGTGGCATCTATTGGACACGACCTTCAATGTGTAGAAGGGAGAAGAGAGAATATGGTCATTCATTCATCAATAAAAAAGGTACGGTACAGTTCTTACAGTACATTATTGTGCTGTGGTGGGTACTGCAATGTGCTTACTGCATGAACATTATTTGACAGTATTGTACAGTACAGTGAGTGTTTCTTCCAGTTCTGTACAGTATTGAAGTTTCTCTCTCTTGCTCTCTCCCTCTCCTGCTCCTGTATGGGACTTTGTAGTGATAACAGCAGGGGGGGGGTTTCAAGGCTCGTTACTGTTGCATTATACAGTGCACTGTACATTGTTATAGTACATTGTACACTGTAGACTCTCTCCCCCTGCCCCTTCTCATTCTTGTTTTAGATATTGATATATGGGTTTTGATATTGACACCAGCAGGGTGGACTTTGAAGGTTTTGCTATGGGGCACTCAAAGTTCTACTTGCACCCCTGCCTGACAGTACTCAATTCCAGACATCTACAGTATACTGTACTGTACTGTAAGCTGTATCTGAAACGTCAGATGTAGAGAAACACTTTGTTAGGCATCGTTGTGACATGTTGTGAACATACGGATAATACCACTACTGTACTAACGATATTGTATTTCTATTATCTTTTTCCCACCATGCACTGAACTACTGTACACTGAGCCAAATGCAGCTTGTTGGGTCTGAAAAATGCAAAATTCATGAAAGAGAGGAATAAATTACCACCACACACCGCCAAATACAGTATATTCGCAACGTACACCGCCAGAGTGAGTATCATTCTAATCTACTGTATTCACTAATTATTGTACAATACACTACGGTATGTACTGTATTTACAGTATATACTGTAGGTGACTTTGTATTGATTGAATTACTGTACTGTACAGTATGCTAATATACTGTACATTTCTTTAGTGTACTGTAGGTCACCGGACAGGAATCCTATTGAATTGGTTTGGGCACAGTTGAAGAGGTTCATCAGGTGTGATGTGAAACCAAAAAATAAACAAACACTTTTGGCTGGGAGAAAGATGTACTGTAATACACTAAATGAACAACAACAAATACTACACAGTAATAATAAATATTTTTTTTACAAAGATCGATAAATGTAGTCAAACAGGGTGTTTGCCAATGACATTAGTCTTCTGAGTTCTGTGAAAATAAAAAACAATGTACTGTATTAGAACAGTAATACAGGTTGAGTACTGTACAGATACAGATAAGATACAGATAAGATCTAGATACAGATAAGGTTGAGAAACAGTGGTGAAATTAACCGTAATAAGAAAAAATGTCTTTCCGGGAGGAGGTGGATTACCGGATTCTGGCTGTGGCGGGACTGCAAAAAACAAACAAAACATTTTTTTTTCATTTCGGGATGTACATTTCTACAGTATTGTTAGTGTCACTCAGAGGGAATTTTGGGGTAGTAGTAAAGCATAATACAGTAGAATACAGTACTGTACAATACTAGGCAACTCAATGGTGACAATCCTGAAAGTAGTTACAGTAGGTACAGTAAGTACAGTATACAGTACCTACCATACCCCCAACCTTCTAACCCACCTTTTCTGCTGCCTCACCCTAAAAACCCCTCCACAGCTTAGCCCTAACCCTCCACGCCAAAGACTAACCTTAACCTCCACCAGCGATGCCTACACTTATCCATCCCCGGCGGTGTCTAACCCAAACCCCTCGTCCCTGCAGCCTATCCTTAAACTCCCTCTTTCCCTTACACTGTAATACTAACCCTCACCAGGTACCGTAGCATCTACTTTCAATGTTAACCCCCCCCCCTACCCCGCAGCCTAACCCTAACCTGACCGCACCTGCCTCCTTTAAGTTAGTCTCCCCTAAAATGACTACTGTTTCCTCTGGCTTTCTCCACAAGTTTCTCCATGGCTCACCCACACCTAGAAATGGTCCTGCTGGATTCTTTCAGGACAGTAAAGTTCTTACTGGACAGAGGAGTCCATACACAGTAATGTAGCCTTTTCCTATACTTTATAGTATTTTTCCGTGTACAGTACATGTACAGCAATGGTTACTTATTGATGGTACAGATGTGGCAGCATCATGAAGTGGGTGGGAGGTCAGGTGATGGTAGTAGCGGGAGTGCTGGGGGGTCCTGGAGACCATGTTTGGCCCTCACCCTCCTGGAGGCCTGTCAATGGTGAAAAAAAATAAAACACATTGGCCCCTGTACAGTAGTTACTGTATGGAACACATTGGCCACAGCATTCACATTGTCCCCAGGAGTGATCAAACAGAAGCATTCACCCCCACATGGTTTAAATTTCACAAGGTGCACATCGCTGCTGTGGCCTAATTCAGATCAGATCGTAGATGTAGTTGTGCTACATTTAGCACATCTATGATCAGTTCTACAATCAGTTTCACAGACATGCGGGAGGACGCCCGCACAGGGCGAGTCCGCCCCGCATGTCTGGCCCTACACCCCAGCATACAGTAGGTACAAAAGCATTGCATGGCTGCAAATACTGGGGTAGTAAAGCATAATACAGTATACAGCACATTAATACTTTGTACTGTAATTACAGATAGGAGAGGGCTACTGAGGCAGCTTGTCCCACCCTCCTCTTACTGTGCCTCCCCAAACCCTGCCATGTATAAACATACAGTACATATGAAATGCAACATGGAATTCCCAACAATGCCCTACCACTCCCTACTGTACTTTAGTGCTGTAGATTTTAACATACAGTACTGTACTGTACTGGATTCATCAAGCATTGCAGAAGTCTGAAGATTATTCCCACGTGATACTGTAAACAGCCATGAGGGATCTTAATACTGAAAGTTATTAATAATTACAGTACTGTACCTTGGAGGTCTACCTCTTCTACAGGCGTTGCTGTAAAAAAATAGTGCACTGTCAGTTTACTGTACCTCGAACCCATGTGAACAAACACAATACAGTGAATGGATAGAGAAGGTAAAGGCGGGGCATGAGATACACTTTACAATAATGTACACTGCTCATGTGGTGTTTTATTTAAATTACAGTAGAGAAGGTACTGTACAGTACAGTTCAGTACTCTGAGGAATATTGTAGGTTTAGTTCTCTACCGTAGACCTCACGGGCCCTAATCAAAATGCTGATTTAGGGCACCTCTCCCTCAAACAATCCAGCATCCCCAATACTGTACTTAAAATAACACTGCCCACCCAACCCCCTCCACTACACACCCACCTTTGTGGAATTTAAAATGATATGCAAAATTAATGTACTGTATGTTATACTGTAAAAAATACTCCAGAAATGTCCTATAGTGTATACAGCCTTGTGGTGGGCCTCTTATGGCAAGCAGAGACCCGTGAGACCTACAGGACCTAAGCAGATGCTTTGGTTAACTTGTGGTAAATCCTCCACTGTGTACTGTAGTGTAGAGACAGTGGAGGTCATTCCGAGTTGATCGCACGCTAGCTGTTTTTAGCAGCCGTGCAAACGATTTGCCGCCGCCCACTGGGGAGTGTATTTTAGATTTGCAGGAGTGCGAACGCTTGTGCAGCCGAGTTCTGCTAAAACAGTTTGTGCAGTATCAGAGTACAGTAGCTCTGAACTTACTCAGCCCTTGTGATCACTAGAGCCTATTCGTGTCAGGATTGGAAGTCATGCACTCGCCCAGCGACCGGCCAGCCATGCCTGCATTTTCTCAGACACGCCTGCGTTTTTCCAAACACTCCCTGAAAACGGTCAGTTGACACCCAGAAAATCATGTCAGTCTTCTTGCGGTCTGCCAGGTGAATGGAATCGTCGATAGATTCATTTCAAACACATGGAACCGTCGTACGATGCACCTGCGCATTGCAGTGCATACGCAAGCGCAGAAAAGCCGATTTTCAGCCTGATCGCTACACAGCAAACAAATGCAGATGGCGATAAACTCGGAATGAGCACCAGTATTACTAAAAGTTAGAGACAGTACAGTCAGTAATGTACTATAGAGTACCGTAGTGGTGGAGTCTCAGGCCACTCCTCATCCTCAGATTCCTCCTCTGGTAGTATGGGGGAACACACTGTGGATAAAGAGATGATTGTTCACTTCCTGAAATGATAGTAATACAGTACAGCATACAGAAATACTATACAATATCATACGGCAGCACATGTGAACACCAATAAAGTACAGTAAGAAGATTATTGATGCTGGAGCCCAACATTCTGTGTACTGTAATGTAATGTGCTGTACCATGGAGTGCCCGAAGAACAAATCAATCACTAATACAAAAGACAAATCTGTGTTCTCCTACAGTACCTGCTGTACTGTACTGTAGCTACTGTATACTACTCTACTTTGGACAGCATGCGAAGAAAGGTGCTGTACTGTACAGTATCCAAACAGAAAAACAGGGGAAGACCAGCAGTGAGATAGCTTGACAACTACAGTATTACTATATGATGTACAGTATCTACTGTACTACGTATACTATCACACTATCAACACTGAGCCGCTTCAGGGAAGATACAAATTTGCTTAGGGCAGCAATCCATAGGGTCATCATACTGTAAATCATCATTAACAACAGAGCATGATGTACAGTACAGTTCAGTACTTACAGCCTGGGAGAGGCCTGGTCCATACAGAAGGCAGTGCTGCTGCCACCTCCTCATCGGAGGAGCAGGTTTCACATTATAGGGATGGCTCCGGGGGCTCAGGGCTGCTCCAGCACTCGTAGCTGTTCGTGCTGGGGCCTGAAGGGCTGCTTGGCCCTGCTTCCTTCTGCTGAACTGTGGACCAAAAAATGGTAGCATGATATTTAGTAAGACAGACCGCGGAGGGTGGTAGGAGATGAGGTTGGTGATACTTTATACTGTATAATAGGGAATAATGAAGTCTTTTGTGTATAGTAGGTAGAGAGAAACAGAGAGTGAGACACACACACACACACATTTTTAACAATTTATAAATACAGTATACTGTATGCATACAGTTAGCCCTTATTAAAAAACTCTCACAAAGTAAAAAAACAAGTACTGTACTTACTTTGGGGAGGGCTGTGCTTGCCTCTCCAGTTGTGGATGGGTGGACGGGTGGTGGCAGGTCCTGGAGGGCACGATGGGCCCTGGTCCACCTGGAGGCATGTCACTGTGGAAAAATAATAAAAATCATTGGCCCCGTACAGTAGTTACTGTATCAAACACATTGCCCACAGCATTAACACTGTCCCCAGCAGTGATCAAACAGAAGCATTCACCCCCACAGGAATAAAGAACATTGCCCCCCCCCCCCCACACACATACACAGTAAGCAAACACATTGTTCCCTGTACTAAGCAAAAACAGCAGGCCCAGCAGTAACTTTTGGGGTAGTAAAGCATAACACAGTATACTGTACTTACCATACCCCCTACCTTTAACCCACGTTTTCTGCAGCCTAACCCCAAAAACTCGACAGCTTAGCCCTAACCCTCCCCGCCACAGACTATCCTTAACCTCCACCAGTGATGCCTAAACTTAACCATCCCTGGCGGTGACTTAGCCAAATCCATCTTCCCTGCAGCCTATTGACTTAGCTTACTTATTGAGGGTCTGGGCATGCAGGATGGTCGGGTCGTGGTGATGGTGGTGGTGGAGGAGGTGGGAGCCGGAGGGCACGGTGGGCCCTGGTCCGCCTGGAGGCATGTCACTGTGGAAAAATAATAAAAATCATTGGCCCCTGTACAGTAGTCACTGTATCAACCCCCCCCCACAGTAAGCAAACACATTGTTCCCGTACTAAGCAAAAACAGCAGGCCGGCAGTAACGTAGCATCTACTGTCAAGGAGAAACCCTCTGCCCCTGTACTTACCTGGCAAGGGAGGGAGGGTGCCACTGGGGCCCTCCATAGGATCAGCTCCCTTGCTAGATGGGTGGAGGCAGGGCCTACGTTCTGTGAAAAGAAATATTATTTAAAATCCCTACCAAATCGTCACCCCCTCCCAAAAAAAAATCTACTATAATTACAGTATGCACCCATATTATACAGTAATTAATCATAAAAAAAAAAAGAAAGAAAAAAAGGACACGGTCCGTATGCCAGCTGAGGGATTTTCAGCAAATGGTAAACAGATGCCAGAATCACAACTGTAGGATGACATGTTCTACTGTAGGTCGGCAGGTCAGAAGGTCAACATTACTTTTTCACATTTTTTTTCTTTTTTGAAAACCTATTCATGCAGTACTTTATGATCCACGTGGACTACAATTGGGAACGGAAACCTGTGGCAAGTGCAGCGGTAGCGGAGGGAGGAGCCTTGCACGAAACATGGCGAGCAAAGCGAACCATCCCAGGGGGCTCGGTGCACTAATTGGGGTTCTCAGTCACTACTGTATATGGAGGAAACGACACCAAATAAACATCAAAAACTCATGTCTACCATCTCACCTGTCGACACAGATCGTGTCGACCTACAGACCCTGTCATCCTAGAAACCCTGTCGCCCTACAGTACTTACTGTCAACCAATAGTGGTCCACCTAGACACTGTCGTCCTACAGTAGTTACTGTCGATCTTCCATACAGTACCAGAGCCATTGAGCAAGCCCTGTACTTACTGTACTTGTAATAATAATAATAATAATAATAATAATATACTGACTCGGCTGCAGTACTGTACAGTAATACTTTTTAGTATACTGTACTGCAGTACATAAAAATGTAATGACAGTAATAAAAAAATCACTGTACTGTACCTCTAGCGACTTTGGCCCTCAATAGTTGCAGCCTCTGCGGTTCACGTCTAACAAGGTCACTCCATGTCCTCTGGAGAGCCGGGATACCTCTCTCCCTGTGCAGTCTAGACAGGATCTCCTGTCTGGCACCTTCATATGCTGCCAATTTCTCAGCATTATTGGACAGGGGCCTGTCAATATGCAGCACAAGAATCTGTAGCTCCTTACTACTGAACCTCCTTGCCCTGAGCACCATTTTGTCATAGAGGTAATAATAATGGTGCCATCTACCCGCTCCTCTGGTGGAATACCACACTCCACAACCAGCTCAGATTACATACACACTCCCTGGTTCGATACAAAGATCGGCGCCCAATTACTATTTTAATTTATTTAATTATTTATTGTTTTAAAATTCAATGAAGTTATTTTGGTGCAACTGGGTACCTACAGTATCTCATGAATGTACAGTATTACTACCAGATGGTCTCCAGGCACACTGCCGCCCGATCACGCTAGCTATGGATATTGTCGTTACAGTGTGTACAAATTGCCGGTTAGCATTACCATAAGCAGCAACTTTTTTTTTTAAAGCACCCATATACAACACATGACATATACACCCGGAGGGCCTGCCTCTACCATGGTTGGCTGTGGCCTAACTAGAACAGCGGCCGCCTCCAATGCTTGAAGTCCTGGGTTCGATACGGAGTTCAGAAGCCATTTATTATTTTATTTTAATTTAATTATTTATTCTTTTTTAATAAAATACATTTATTTGGTGTTTTAAGTTTCTACTTCTCTTTATTTAAAAAAAGTCCGCTTCTACTAAATAAAGGCCACACTGCGGCCCTTTTCACTCAATTCATCTAGTCATTATGCTGTGTAAAAAATGCAGGAACTCATTAGCATAAACAGCATTCCTATTTCAGACATACTTTATGGTCTATTTGCTTCAAATGGGCAGATATATTGAATGCAAAGTTCAACTGGGTACCTACAGTATCTCATGAATGCACAGTATGACTACCAGGTGGTCTCCAGGCACACTGCCGCCCGATCACGCTAGCTATGGATATTGTCGTTACAGTGTGTTCAAATTGCTAGTTAGCATTAGCATAAACAAGCATTCCTATTAAGGACTAGCTTTTTTTATTTTGAAAGCAGTCGGATACAACACATCACATACAGTATACACCCGGAGGGTCACTGGGTCCCTATACAGTACAGTATATTATATTTTAAAAAGGTGCTTGCTGATACCAGAGATAGCGGTGGCATAGTGGTTAGAGTAAGGCACGTGCATTGCGTGCTCCCTGGATTCGATCCCCGGTTGGGGCACACAGCTTATTTATTTATTTATCCTACTATCTGTCAGGTGCATCCAGCATCATGCGAGTTACTTCCCTAGGAAAAATGGCGACCCATGGAAGCCCATACCGGCATGGGGAGCTCCTCATCTTTGTGAGGTGGTGGGACTGGCCATTGGCAAATAACCGGGAGAAGCGGCAGGCTTATAACTGAGCCCACTGTGAAATACTTTTTAAGTATGAGAGGGCACACACGATAAGGTCACTCCAGCGGAGGTGGAGTGACTTGGTCTCCAGACAGCCGAGGAAGCTGGAGTTGCTGTGGCTGTCTCTGATAATGAGACAGTCCAGTACTGCGCTTTATTATTGTTTAGTACAGTGCACAGGGCCAGATTAACAATGGGGCGGATGGAGCTACAGCACCAGGCCTATACATAAAAATAGGCCCATCATTATGGCAGCATGATGATCACTAGCCACTACCTGTTCACATGGTCTGCCACAAAGCATTTCTAATAGGCCCAATTTACACTACAGTACAGTACTGTATATGGATTTTGTCTTTACAGTGTGTACTGATGCAGTACGTGTCCTTTCTTAGCATAAACACTGTGGGGTTGTTACAGAGTAATTCCATATATCCATTTTAGAGATACAAAGAATGAATGATAATATTGGCTTCTGTAACCTGAAGCCGATTTAACATCCCTACACTGTAGCCTTGGCTAATTAGCATTTGAATAACCAGCACATGGCCAGCTCAGCTCACTGATACAGCTAGCCCACATGCTGTGAAAGACACACCCACAGGTATGAATATACTGTACCCACTTGAAATCACAGGGCTCACTCACTCAGAACCAACCTAGCATCCAGAAGCATGGCTTGCTCATCACCAGGACTGATCTCCTTACTAAAGGCTAAGTATCATACACAATATCTCATAGATAAATAGCATAGAATAGTAAAATATGTAAATACATTTGACTTTAAGGTTAATAGTACTTGTGCACATGTGATTGTTATGTGTTGGTGATAATACTCTATGAAATCTGTAATAAATTGGAACAGTAGACAATCTGTAGCATAGCATTCCTGGTATACATTTGTGGATGGTGATTTATAACAGATTGTAGTGGTTTTATATAGTGCATCTTGCTGAAATATAGCATGTGCTTGTAGCAATGGCAGGCTGATACTTGTGGTTACCTGGTGATCTGGTTTTGTGATGGCTCATAGGGACAGCATGAGATATGTGGTGCTGGTCCTGGAAGGCTGGAATTAGTTGGTTTTAGGCCTGAAAAGTTAGCATAATGTAGTACAGACTGGGATTGGTATATAATTACAGGCTACATTATATAACATAGCCAGCATACCATATGCTCTGGTTATTGAGATACTGTGTTGGCTTGGAATTGTGAAATGTGATTAGATGACTTGGAATTGTAATATAAGTTGGAATATAGTGGAGTCTTATGGCTTCTGCTATGTGATTATGGTGTAGCAAAGAATGCCATGTGTTTGGACTTGCAAATCTAAAATGGCTGCTGGCATTCCCTTTTGAACCATATGTTACAGACTTTGGAATCATGGGAGTTTTCCCAAAATGGAGTCTAGCTTCTGTCCCATGCGGTCTGTGGACAATGCAGCCACATGCTGCCCCTCCCCCACCCACACACAAACACACACACATACATATACCAAAACCAAATCCCCTAAGGTATTTATTTAAGATATATATTGTCCAATATATATCAATAAATCTAGGATTTAGCCGAGTGCTTTGAGTAAATATCTCCCCAGTAATAAATCCACACATACAGTACAGTACATACATCTCTCACACTTCTTTCATCCTATTTGTTTTCTTATATAGTTTAAATCTGTGAAACTATTATATGGTGACTTGCATTGTATTTGGCCAATACTGTTTAATGATAAAAGTGAATTCTATGAGTAGCAATTGTTTGTTGAAATACATTCTTATGATTTACATTCTATATGACTGGCGTGCATTCTTATATGAACAGAATATTCCTAATGATTTAAAGATATATATATGTCTAGATGCAACCTCTGCGGGTTTGCTTATAAAAGGTACACAATTAGTGATGAATTATTATAAATCACTAAAAGGGTTTGCTTATAAAAGGAAAATTATACATTTGCTTCAAAGATATGAAATATAGTAATATAATTCAAGCAATAGAATCAGACAGAGAAAAGGAGGGGAATAGAAAAGGAAAAGGTATACCCCTTAACAATGTCCCCCTTATCAGGGGTCATACTGTATCTGGCACTGTGGGGGCATACCATGTGTAGCTGGCACTGCTGGGGGCATATCATGTATATCTGGCACTGCACTACTGTAGACATTGTTTGTAAGGCCCAATTCACACTACAGTACTGTATATGGATTTTGACTTTACAGTGTGTACTGATGTAGTACGTGTCATTTCTTAGCATAAACACTGTGGGGTCATACTGTCTCTGGCACTCTGGGGGCATACCATGTGTAGCTGGCACTGCTGGGGGGCATGTCATGTGTATCTGGCACTGCACTACTGTAGACATTGTTTGTAAGGCCTAATTCACACTACAGTACTGTATATGGATTTTGTCTTTACAGTGTGTACTGATGCAGTATGTGTCATTTCTTAGCATAAACACCATGGGGGCATACTGTCTCTGGCACTGTGGGGGCATACCATGTGTAGCTGGTACGGCTGGGGGGCATATCATGTATATCTGGCACTGCACTACTGTAGACATTGTTTGTACTGCCCAATTCACACTACAGTACTGTATATGGATTTTGACTTTACAGTGTGTACTGATGCAGTATGTGTCATTTCTTAGCATAAACACCGTGGGGGCATACTGTCTCTGGTACTGTGGGGGCATACCATGTGTAGCTGGTACGGCTGGGAGGCATATCATGTCTATCTGGCACTGCACTACTATAGACATTGTTTGTAAGGAACACTACTGTGGCAGTTTGATAATATGAAATTACGAGTCCAATCCCACTTTTGCAGGAGGCCACATCCACTTTCCAGGAGGCCACACCCACTCACCCAGGTGCGAACGCAAATTTTATTGCAGAGGTGCTTAGGTATACGCATGTACTGTATGCGTGTACCTAAGCACCTCTGCAGCTATTAATTACTGTTACAGTATTCAGTACTGTATGTGCAGGACTGTGTCTAAGGGCACTGTACTTATTTTTTGTACCCAGAACGTTGGAGGATAATATGGGACAGAGCCCAGCGCCACGGCTTTACAGCCATACCAGGCACAAGCGCAGCAACAAGTAAGTCCTCTACTCTCTTTATTGTGTCCTCTTTTTCATGTTAATTAAAATGTTAATTTTTTTTTAAATAATAATAAAACGCATACTCACAGTAATAGGCCCTACACATTAGGCGATTTCACTGAAAGAAAGATACTGTACTGCAGAGGTTCCCAAACGCGGCCCTCATGGCCACCCCAACAGTCCAGGATTTAGGTATATCCATGGCTCAGCACAGATGGTTAAATCAAATTGACTGAGGTGCTAATTAAGTCACCTGTAGCCAAGCATAGATACATTTTAAACCTGGACCGTTGGGGTGCCTTGAGGACCGCGTTTGGGAACCTCTGCTGTACTGTATGAATGATCTCGTTAGGGCTAAGCAGTGGAGGGGTTTTCAGGGTTAGGCTGTAGCAAAGGTGCATTACAGGTAGGGGGTCACTGGCGTGCGCAGCACATTTTATTATGGGTGCACCGTCGGAGGGGTGTGTCTAGCACCACCTTTTGGGCGTGTCTAGCACCATCTATTGATGGTCAATGCATATAAAATATCCACCTTTGTACCAATCCTAATAAAGCAGATACATTGTCAGATGTTGTGGTGAGCACCAAACAAACACCCCTGATGGCACTCACTGCAATTACACTGCTCCTCCACAGCCTGGTCTGGCTCCCCCTCCCTTTCCCCTGCAAGCTGCAGCAGCTTACTTACAAGTCAGTCACTCACTGACACTGACAGTCGCAGACTAGTACTGCCGCTGCTGGAAAAACGAGTGACGTGTCAATGCTGCTGCCGACCGCCTGCCAGTATTGAATTTGTCTTCCTAAGAGGAACGCTGGCTGCATGCTGCTCCTCATCAGTGGCTGGCATTGGCATAGCATAGAAAGAGAGAGGTTTGTATGTGGCAGGTGTGGCGGGCGGGCATGCGAGCAGCTTGACGTAATCACGTCACATCACGCTGTTTTTGTACATGGAGGTGGGGCTGGGAATTTGAAAGCCGGTGTCAGTGGCACTCTTGATTAACCCGGGCGTCCGGTCAGTAACGCAGTCCTGATAGGGTGCAGCGCAGAGGGGACAGTAATCAGCCTGCTCGGCGATCGCTACATCAGGCATGTGAGATCGGGGTGCCAGATATTAGGGGGTGCCTGTGCGCACCAGGCACCCCACCTGCGCACACCTATGTACGGGGTATGGTAAGTACTGTATACTGTGTTATGCTTTACTACCCCAAAAGTTACTGCTGGGCCTGCTGTTTTTGCTTAGAGCGGGGAACAATGTGTTTGCTTACTGTGGGGGGGGGGGGGGGAGACAATGTGCTTTATTCCTGTGGGGATGAATGCCTCTGTTTGATCACTGCTGGGGACAGTGTTAATGCTGTGGGCAATGTGTTTGATACATTACTATTGTACAGGGGACAATGATTTTTATTATTTTTCCACAGTTACAGACCTCCAGGCAGACCAGGGCCCACCAAGCACTCCGGCTCCCACCTCCTCCACCTCCACCTCCACCACCACCACCACCACCAATACCCCACCTTCCAGCATTCCCGGACCCACAATAAGTAAGCTAAGTCAATAGGCTGCAGTAAAGAGGGCTTTGGCTAAGTCACTGCCAGGGATGGTTAAGTGTAGGTATTGCTGGTGGAGGTAAAGGTTAGTCTATGGGGTGGAGGGTTACGGCTAAGCTGTGGAGGAGTTTTTAGGGTTAGGCTGCAGAAAATGTGGGTTAAAGGTCGGGGGTATGGTAAGTACTGTATACTGTGTTATGCTTTACTACCGCAAAAGTTACTGCTGGGCCTGCTGTTTTTACTTAGTACGGGGATCACTGCTGGGGACAATGTTAATGCTGTGACCAATGTGTTTGATACAGTAACTACTGTACAGGGGCCAATGTGTTTGATTATTTTTCCACATTGACAGGCCTCCAGGCGGACCAGGGCCCACTGTGCCCTCCGGCTCCCACCTCCACCTCCACCACCACCACCACCACCGCCCAACCAGGAAAGGATCAGAGGGGCTATGGGCCGGACAATCTTTCGAGGGGTACAGTAATAATAATAATAATAATAATAATAATAATGTTATTTTACATGCATACTGTTCATAAACTTTGATGAAGTGCTGTACAGTATACTGTACAGTACTCAACCAGTATTACTGTTCTAATTAGAGATGAGCGAGTTCAGTTCCTCGGGATTCGACCCCCCCGAACTTCATCTATTTTACACGGGTCCGAGGCAGCCTCAGATCCTCCCGCCTTGCTCGGTTAACCAGAACGCGCCCGAACGTCATCATCCCGCTGTCGGATTCTCGCGAGATTCGTATTCTATATAAGGAGCCGCGCGTCGCCTGCATTTTCACTCGTTCTTTGGAGACTGAATGGAGAGGACATGGCTGCGTTCTCTCCCTGAAAAGCTCCGTAATCTGTGCTCAGTGTGCTGAAAATATCTGTGCTCAGTGTGCTGCAAATAATCTGTGCTCAGTGTGCTGAAAATATCTACGTTCTCTGCCTGAAAACGCTCCATATCTGTGCTCAGTGTGCTGCAAATCTCTGTGCTCAGTGTGCTGAAAATCTCTGTGCTCAGTGTGCTGCATTGTGGGGACTGGGGACCACCAGTATATAATAATATATACTTTTCTATAGCTTCTATACTGCTTGTCAGGACACATGGTCACAGTTTCACCGCTCTGTACTGATAATATATATTTTCAATAATATAAATACTTTTCTATAGCTTATATACTGCTTGTCAGGACACATGGTCACAGTTACACCGCTCTGTACTGATATATACAATAATATATTTACTTTTCTATAGCTTCTATACTGCTTGTCAGGACACATGGGTCACAGATACACAGCTCTGTACTGATATATACAATAATATATATATATACTTTTCTATAGCTTCTATACTGCTTGTCAGGACACATGGTCAAAGATACACTGCTCTGTACTGATATATACAATAATATATATACTTTTCTATAGCCTCTATACTGCTTGTCAGGACACATGGGTCACAGTTACACCGCTCTGTACTGATAAATACAATAACATATATACTTTCCTATAGCTTCTAGTATTACAGTGCAGCATTTTGGTGACCAACAGTATACATATATAGTACAGTACAGAAGGCCATTGCTATTGATATATTACTGGCATATAATTCCACACATTAAAAAATGGAGAACAAAAATGTGGAGGGTAAAATAGGGAAAGATCAAGATCCACTTCCACCTCGTGCTGAAGCTGCTGCCACTAGTCATGGCCGAGATGAGGAAATGCCATCAACGTCGTCTGCCAAGGCCGATGCCCAATGTCATAGTAGAGAGCATGTAAAATCCAAAAAACAAAAGTTCAGTAAAATGACCCAAAAATCTAAATTAAAAGCATCTGAGGAGAAGCGTAAACTTGCCAATGTGCCATTTACGACACGGAGTGGCAAGGAACGGCTGATGCCCTGGCCTATGTTCATGGATTTTTTATTTATCTCTTCATCATGTGATGTTTGGGACTAATTTTTTTAAGTGCCATCCTGTCTAACACTGCAGTGCCACTCCTAGATGGGCCAGGTATGTGTGCCGGCCACTTGGGTCGCTTAGCTTAGTCATTTAGCGACCTTGGTGCAAATTTTAGGACTAAAAATAATATTGTGAGGTGTTCAGAATAGACTGGAAATGAGTGTAAATTATGGTTATTGAGGTTAATAATACTATGGGATCAAAATTACCCACACATTCTATGATTTAAGCTGTTTTAGAGGGTTTTTTGAAAAAAAAACATCCAAATCCAAAACACACCTGAATCCGACAAAAAATTATCAGGGAGGTTTTGGCAAAACGCGTCCGAATCCAAAACACAGCTGCGGAACCGAATCCAAAACCAAAACACAAAACCCGAAAAATGTCCGGTGCACATCTCTATACTGTACATTGTTTTTTATTTTCACAGAGCAAGTCCAGCAATTGCTTCTCATTTTGTAGGTGGTGTTGAACCGAATCTTTGACATTATTTTACACAATATTTAATTGTTGTTTATTTCTTTCATGGTTTTTTTTTAATTAAACTTTTTCTAGTTTATAGTTCTGTTTTTTGTTATTTTCCCCCTTAGTAGAGAGAGTCTACAGTGCACTGTATAATGTATCAGTAACTAGCCTTGAAACTCCCCCCCCCCCTTGCTGTTATCACTACAAAGTCCATCCAGTTTTCCTGTCAGTCCATCAATTTGCGCTTGAAGGTGAGTCACTTTGCCCAGAAGGTTTCTCACCAGCCCTGGGGATGTGCTCCTGAATAGAATGCTTTGGTTTTCACCATCTTCACACTATACAGTGCACTCTGCAACACACAATAATAAGACTCAAGTACATGTACAGTACAGTAGTAACAGTACAGTAGCAAATTATGGTTCAATTACAGTACTACAGGGCTTTGTATGAGGGGGTGCAAGCTCGTTCATGAAGTACTGTAAATGTCTGGCGAGTGATAAATTACAGTACATACTGTACAGTAGACGTGAGTCAAAGACATGGCCACATTACAATGCCAGAGGCTGGGATTTCATGTAGAACATACTGTAGCAGCATGTTAGGCAGTGAAAACAGTGGAGAAGTGAAGCAATCAGCATTGTGGTAACATTTATAAATTGCATACTATAGTATACAATTATACCGCAAATCTGATTGGTTGCCATGGGTAACTTCTCAACTTCTTCATGTTTGTCACTACTTCATGACTAAGGGGCTAATTCTTGCCAGATCGTAGCCCTGCATAATTTTGCAGGGCTACGATCAGGCACACAGATATGGCATGCGGGGTGACTAGCCCGCAGGGTTGTATTTAGGGGTCAGAGCAGCCCTGGCAAAGTAAAGGACTGGTGCTCCCATACAGTATTTGAAATAGTGAAGGCACGTGTGTGTGAAAAAAGGGGCGTATCCACTCAATAGTACCCCAAATCAAATTACAGCACACCACAATAGTGTGCCTTACACACATTACGGAGCACAGTAATGTACAGGACATTATTCACATTATGCTACACAGTAGTACCATGGGCGTCTGTAGAGAGGAGGGGACCCGTGTGCAGACTCCATGTTTGGGCCTCCTCATCTCTCGTAGCTGTCACCACTGCTGCTAGTGCTCTGAGTGCCAGAGTCTACAGCACATGCGCAGGACTCCGAAAAATATCCGCTGCACCATTATTTCAAAGTCCTACACATGCGCTTTAGACTCTGGCACTGTGTCACAGACTCTAGTGCTCAGTTTCATAGCAGTGACAGTGACAGCTACAGGAGAGGAGGGGGCCTACACACAGCCAGCGATGGACTCATTGATAAATGATCCCAATGTACTGTATTTACTTATCCCTTCTATGGGGTATATTTACTAAGATTCGTATTAGTACCGATTTGGAGTGAGAATCATCACGAATGACATCGAAAGTGTATTTGTGCAAATTTTTGAATTTGTTACGCCTCATTTACTAAGCTGTCGTATTTGTATTTTTCGTGTTTTACGATGTCGATGTCATTCGTGGTTTTGTAAGGTATAATGCGGCCGATTTAGAGGTTTGTCGGCCGTGTTCTGAGGTTTTTGTTACGACTGCGTCACATTTCGGTTACGGCAGTGTTTGTCGGTTCATTGACGCATTTTTTTCCTAAGTTTCGTTTTTGTCACTCGTCCGTGATTGGTTTGATTCGTGAGGAAGAAGTGTTTGTGCACATTACTATAAAAACGCCCCAAACCGGCCGCACCTCGTGGGTTTAGCTAGAGGAGAGGAGAGAGGAAGGTGTGTTAGGAGTTGGAGAGTTTTGTGGAGTTTGTGGAGGATTTGAGGCGGAGTTTTGAGATTGTTGAGTGCTGTACTGTGTGTGTAAGTAGTCTTGTCATACTAGTTGTGTAGTTATTTAAAAGTCTGTCTAGTTTTTTGTCTGTTTTTTTGTTTACGTCTATTGTCATTGTTTGTGAGTGAGTGTGTGTGTGTGGTGTGTAGTGGAGGAGTGTGTTATTTGTTTTATTTTCTCAGTGTTATTTGTGGTTTGTCCTGATTATGTCCCAGTCAGAGGTGAGTGTGGTGGAGGAGGTGAGTGAGGTGGAGGAGGTGAGTGAGAGGGAGGAGGTGAGTTAGAGGGAGGAGGTGAGTGAGGTGGAGGAGGCGAGTGAGAGGGAGGAGGTTAGTGAGGAGGAGGGGGAGGTTGCTGCAGCGGCATCCACTAATAGTGATAGTGATGGTGTTGTGGCTCCGCAGCCACACACCACTACAAAGACGGGCCGCAATGTTAAGTTCAGTTACGCTGAAAATATGGCTCTGGTGCGGGAGCTGATGAGGCATCATCGCCAGTTGTTTGGGTCTGATGCAGCAAAGGTGTCGACACACAGGAAGACTGTTCTGTGGGGGAAGGTTGTTGCTGCTGTGAACAGTGAGGGTGTGGTGAGGCAGACCGAGGACACCTGTTGTAAGCGCTTCTACGATATGAAGCGCCGTGTGAAGGCGAAGATGGCAAAGGAGGGAAAATCTGTCCGCTAAACCGGGGGTGGACACCCCTTCTGAGCGTCTTATAGAGATTGGGAGGAGCCTGTTCGTACGCTGATTCCGCCTGCAGTGGTTTCTGCAACTCATGTCCGGGATTCGGACCGCCCAAGGCAGGATGGTGAGTTTTTTCCTTTTCTGGCATTATTTGAAACATCTGTGCTTTGTCCTTAGTTGTGTGAAATGTATTTGCGCTAATCGTGTTTGTTATTTGGTTATTTCTTCTATTGTGTTGGTGATGTAGTGCAGACCTGGGCAACCTGTGGCTCTCCAGCTGTTGTAAAACGACAAGTCCCATCATGGCTTCCCACAGTTTTGAACTTAGTGAATGACAAATGTGTTGGCGGGCATGCTGGGATGTGTAGATTCACTACATCTGGAGAGACACAGGTTGGCCAGGGCTGATTTAGTGTGACTCTTAATTCTGGATTTTTTGCCATTATATATTTTCAATGTTTCTTGTTGTGTTGGCCTTTTTCTGCTGTCTGCTTTTCTAAGTAAATGTTAGTCGGTGTTTTTTAATGAAGTGTGATGACTGTGTTTTATGCATATGTTTTCATGTAATTTCATTATCAATGGATGTATGCTTATTTTGTGTTGTTCTGGGTTATCATTTGTGTTGATTATGTGTATTAGCATGCATTTGTAGGTGTGATGATTTCATTTTAGTGCAGATATTTGTGGCTACTGTATTCTTGTTTGCGTTAAAAATTGGTAACTGAGCATGCAATATTGTGGCTGTGTAAAGCTACGACGTATGTGTTTTAAGTAGTATAATATTGCGCATTATTTGCCTTTGTGTATGTATTGTATGGTTATTTTGTTTTGCATTTAAAGTATACACACCCAATGTAGTCATGCATTCAAGGCTAAGCATAGCTTAGTTTAAGTCACAGCAGCTACCACATATGTTTTCATCGCAAAAAGTATTTGGCATAAACATAACAACCAAAGAGTATGTTCATCTCGACATTCTTCATCTTTCTACAGTACGCCAGAGAAGCAGCACAGCCAGGCCACATCCAACACTGTCTAGAGCTGCAGATGATGGGAATGCAGGTAAGATTTAGCTGTTCCACATATTCTGCAAACACATAGAAACACAAAATGATAATGAAGATCTTATCACACAGGTTCTTCGTCTGTTCCGCCTCCACTAAGGCGCCCATCACAGGGCACGGTTACTGTGGCTCCAAGGCCACCCAAGAGACCCCGTGTTGATGCTCCAGCTCCAGCTCCAGCACCAGCATCACCACCCCAAAGGCGCATCTCCGCAGTGTCTGCCGTGCCACCACTCGCTCTTTTGGCCAGCCCCCAAAGTGAGGATCCACAATCCCCACAGTTGTCTGGTGAGTAAATTGAAATTTTTTTGTGTAAATAAGTTAAAAAACATTGGAGTAGATTTATTAACCAGGAGAAGGCATAAGGAAGTGAAAAAACACTGTTATGTGCAAGATGATAAAGGCAGCAGTACTAAAAAAAAAAAACTGTTAATGTACATTTTGGAGCTGCTTGCCTTGTGCCTTTAGCACCTTGCACATATCACTGGTTTCTCACTTCCTTATGCCTTTTCCAGGTTTATACATCTGCACCACTGTTAGTACTGTAAAAACAAAACACAAAATGACCACTCATACTTGCAATAATAAACAACTACAAGCAGATGGTGTTTACGTATTTTTAGGATGTTAATTGTCAAAATTGATGTTGCCCATATCAACACATTTACACAATTGCTTTTTTGCTACCTAAATAAAAAAAAAAAACAATTGTTTGACATGGACAAAAAAAACACTTTAAAACATAGGGCACCTTAAAAATTACAATAACATTGTTAATGTGTCCATTTTATACCACTATATTAGTTAACGTTTTGGCCAGACCACTGACTGCCTGGACCAATGTATGAGTGTATTGTTCCACACATTTTTTTATTTGTGTGTGTTGCTCCAGTGGAAGCTTCATAATCCAAATGAAAATGTAGTACTTTGATTTTGTTAGAGTTCATGGAGTTTAAACAGTAATTATGACTGTGAATCCTACTATTTCCACAAACTTTAAACAACTGAGTAGTGTATGTTTAAAGCCACATCATTTAAATAAAAGGTTACCAACAGAGTTAAGTTTAGTCCACAATCTATTTAGCTATTACATTAATATTAAGAAGTAATGCATGTTGACGTAAAACTATCGTAAGACCAATGCGACATATGTACTAAATATTGTCTGTGTTCAACCCCATACAGACCCAGACATCATGAGCGAGGATGTCCAGCAGGCCCGTGACCAGGAGACCTTCACACTCCACCTGCAGCCCATCGATCCAACACAGCCAAACATGCCTCAGGACATACCCCAACCACCACAAACCTCCCAAAGCCCCCAAATGAGCACAACACCAGGCCCAACACAAATGGGCCCAGAGTTTTGGTCCAGTTGGTCCTCACAACAGGCACAACACTACGCGTGCCTCACCACCCAAACACAATACCTGTTAAGTCTGCCCCATCATTTGCCAAGACTGAGTCGCAACTCAGGCAGACTCATAGTGCAGGTGGGCCGAATTGCGAACTCTATGGAGCAGAAGAGGGCAGACAACACCCAAATGCAGGCTAACCTACAACGCATCTTGGATGATCAGCAGCGGCAGCAACAAACACTTATCCAGATGATACAGCATAATCAATTGATCAATGACAATCTGTCTAGAATAATCGCTAACAACACTGCCGCTAATACGCAGATAACGGCGTGTTTGAACATTCTTAGCCAAAGTCTAAGTGTGTTGGGCTCACACCATGTGACCTCGAGCTCAGGGACAACAACCCCAAACCACACCCCAGTTCAATCCCCAGTTTGACGCTCAAGTCGAAGCAGCGCCCACGAGCCACCACAATCATCCGCACCCAGCACCCCAAAAAAAAAAAATAATAATAATGACTGGCCAGAATATGGTGGCCATTTAATTTGTTTAATTTTCTGTTATGCCAAAATTGGTGTGTTCTTAAAAATAAATTGATAACACCAAATATGTGTATTGCTTAATTAGCAACAAAAACAATCAAAACATTAGTGTCTAGGGCCAGATGAGTATTGGTATAAATATATTGCCTGCCCCTAGGTGTCCTCAGCTCACCGTATGTCTAATCTATGACACCCCGCACATTGGCCATGGCCGCAAGATAACATAAAGCTACCCTGACTGCAGGCCACTGCGACTCCTGGGTAGGGAAGCAGAGAGAGGCATCTATGTAGCCAGCCAAGACATCCCAAACCTGAGTGGCCCTTCAAAAATTAAAGGTGAGTGTCATGACCTGTAAGCAAGTCAAAATTGAGTAAAATTACATTACATAAGCAACACTTAGACGTAGACGTGTATGTATGTTTTCAATCACATGAATTAAATATTTCTAGAAGGTGGCCTGTGAAATACTAATTACTTCGCCAGTCACAGGCTGGAAGCCGCCAGTAGCCATAAAGTGCAACACAGGAAGGAGTTTGTGCAGGCCTGAGACAGGGCGAGAGCGTGCTGTCTCAGGGTCTAGGGTCAGTTTGACCAGATCATACAGAGTGAAATTATTTATAACATTTAGTCTGAGCATGTGTATAACATGGTCTTCAGCAATTTTGTTTTAGTTTAAACTACCACTAAAAAATAAAGGCATGCCCAGCCTACGCGGAACATGTACAACCTGCTGACCCTGTTGATTTTCCTGGACTGGGTTTATTGTAGCCTCATGGAGCAGTGTCAGGTATCCCCCAGCAAATAATACAGCAGTACGACACACAGTAGCAGCCATTTCAGATTGAGAGTGTTGAGAAATGTGTTGGGGCCCCTTTTAAAGGGCAAAAACGTCAGATGTGAGTAATGTAGAATTGACAACACATGTTAACTAGAGATGAGCGCCTGAAATTTTTCGGGTTTTGTGTTTTGGTTTTGGGTTCGGTTCCGTGGCCGTGTTTTGGGTTCGAACGCGTTTTGGCAAAACCTCACCGAATTTTTTTTGTCGGATTCGGGTGTGTTTTGGATTCGGGTGTTTTTTTCAAAAAACACTAAAAAACAGCTTAAATCATAGAATTTGGGGGTCATTTTGATCCCAAAGTATTATTAACCTCAAAAACCATAATTTACACTCATTTTCAGTCTATTCTGAATACCTCACACCTCACAATATTATTTTTAGTCCTAAAATTTGCACCGAGGTCGCTGTGTGAGTAAGATAAGCGACCCTAGTGGCCGACACAAACACCGGGCCCATCTAGGAGTGGCACTGCAGTGTCACGCAGGATGTCCCTTCCAAAAAACCCTCCCCAAACAGCACATGACGCAAAGAAAAAAAGAGGCGCAATGAGGTAGCTGTGTGAGTAAGATTAGCGACCCTAGTGGCCGACACAAACACCGGGCCCATCTAGGAGTGGCACTGCAGTGTCACGCAGGATGGCCCTTCCAAAAAACCCTCCCCAAACAGCACATGACGCAAAGAAAAAAAGAGGCGCAATGAGGTAGCTGTGTGAGTAAGATTAGCGACCCTAGTGGCCGACACAAACACCGGGCCCATCTAGGAGTGGCACTGCAGTGTCACGCAGGATGTCCCTTCCAAAAAACCCTCCCCAAACAGCACATGACGCAAAGAAAAAAAGAGGCGCAATGAGGTAGCTGACTGTGTGAGTAAGATTAGCGACCCTAGTGGCCGACACAAACACCGGGCCCATTTAGGAGTGGCACTGCAGTGTCACGCAGGATGTCCCTTCCAAAAAACCCTCCCCAATCAGCACATGATGCAAAGAAAAAGAAAAGAAAAAAGAGGTGCAAGATGGAATTGTCCTTGGGCCCTCCCACCCACCCTTATGTTGTATAAACAAAACAGGACATGCACACTTTAACCAACCCATCATTTCAGTGACAGGGTCTGCCACACGACTGTGACTGATATGACGGGTTGGTTTGGACCCCCCCCAAAAAAGAAGCAATTAATCTCTCCTTGCACAAACTGGCTCTACAGAGGCAAGATGTCCACCTCATCATCACCCTCCGATATATCACCGTGTACATCCCCCTCCTCACAGATTATCAATTCGTCCCCACTGGAATCCACCATCTCAGCTCCCTGTGTACTTTGTGGAGGCAATTGCTGCTGGTCAATGTCTCCGCGGAGGAATTGATTATAATTCATTTTAATGAACATCATCTTCTCCACATTTTCTGGATGTAACCTCGTACGCCGATTGCTGACAAGGTGAGCGGCGGCACTAAACACTCTTTCGGAGTACACACTTGTGGGAGGGCAACTTAGGTAGAATAAAGCCAGTTTGTGCAAGGGCCTCCAAATTGCCTCTTTTTCCTGCCAGTATAAGTACGGACTGTGTGACGTGCCTACTTGGATGCGGTCACTCATATAATCCTCCACCATTCTATCAATGTTGAGAGAATCATATGCAGTGACAGTAGACGACATGTCCGTAATCGTTGTCAGGTCCTTCAGTCCGGACCAGATGTCAGCATCAGCAGTCGCTCCAGACTGCCCTGCATCACCGCCAGCGGGTGGGCTCGGAATTCTGAGCCTTTTCCTCGCACCCCCAGTTGCGGGAGAATGTGAAGGAGGAGATGTTGACAGGTCGCGTTCCGCTTGACTTGACAATTTTGTCACCAGCAGGTCTTTCAACCCCAGCAGACTTGTGTCTGCAGGAAAGAGAGATCCAAGGTAGGCTTTAAATCTAGGATCGAGCACGGTGGCCAAAATGTAGTGCTCTGATTTCAACAGATTGACCACCCGTGAATCCTTGTTAAGCGAATTAAGGGCTCCATCCACAAGTCCCTCATGCCTAGCGGAATCGCTCCGTGTTAGCTCCTCCTTCAATGTCTCCAGCTTCTTCTGCAAAAGCCTGATGAGGGGAATGACCTGACTCAGGCTGGCAGTGTCTGAACTGACTTCACGTGTGGCAAGTTCAAAGGGCATCAGAACCTTGCACAACGTTGAAATCATTCTCCACTGCGCTTGAGACAGGTGCATTCCACCTACTATATCGTGCTCAATTGTATAGGCTTGAATGGCCTTTTGCTGCTCCTCCAACCTCTGAAGCATATAGAGGGTTGAATTCCACCTCGTTACCACTTCTTGCTTCAGATGATGGCAGGGCAGGTTCAGTAGTTTTTGGTGGTGCTCCAGTCTTCTGTACGTGGTGCCTGTACGCCGAAAGTGTCCCGCAATTCTTCTGGCCACCGACAGCATCTCTTGCACGCCCCTGTCGTTTTTTAAAAAATTCTGCACCACCAAATTCAAGGTATGTGCAAAACATGGGACGTGCTGGAATTTGCCCATATTTAATGCACACGTAATATTGCTGGCGTTGTCCGATGCCACAAATCCACAGGAGAGTCAAATTGGGGTAAGCCATTCCGCGATGATCTTCCTCAGTTGCCGTAAGAGGTTTTCAGCTGTGTGCGTATTCTGGAAAGCGGTGATACAAAGCGTAGCATGCCTAGGAAAGAGTTGGCGTTTGCGAGATGCTGCTACTGGTGCCGCCGCTGCTGTTCTTGCGGCGGGAGTCCATACATCTACCCAGTGGGCTGTCACAGTCATATAGTCCTGACCCTGCCCTGCTCCACTTGTCCACATGTCCGTGGTTAAGTGGACATTGGGTACAACTGCATTTTTTAGGACACTGGTGAGTCTTTTTCTGACGTCCGTGTACATTCTCGGTATCGCCTGCCTAGAGAAGTGGAACCTAGATGGTATTTGGTAACGGGGGCACACTGCCTCAATAAATTGTCTAGTTCCCTGTGAACTAACGGCGGATACCGGACGCACGTCTAACACCAACATAGTTGTCAAGGCCTCAGTTATCCGCTTTGCAGCAGGATGACTGCTGTGATATTTCATCTTCCTCGCAAAGGACTGTTGGACAGTCAATTGCTTACTGGAAGTAGTACAAGTGGGCTTACGACTTCCCCTCTGGGATGACCATCGACTCCCAGCAGCAACAACAGCAGCGCCAGCAGCAGTAGGCGTTACACGCAAGGATGCATCGGAGGAATCCCAGGCAGGAGAGGACTCGTCAGAATTGCCAGTGACATGGCCTGCAGGACTATTGGCATTCCTGGGGAAGGAGGAAATTGACACTGAGGGAGTTGTTGGGGTGGTTTGCGTGAGCTTGGTTACAAGAGGAAGGGATTTACTGGTCAGTGGACTGCTTCCGCTGTCGCCCAAAGTTTTTGAACTTGTCACTGACTTATTATGAATGCGCTGCAGGTGAC
This sequence comes from Pseudophryne corroboree, assembly GCF_028390025.1. Lineage (NCBI taxonomy): Eukaryota > Metazoa > Chordata > Amphibia > Anura > Myobatrachidae > Pseudophryne > Pseudophryne corroboree. Next base: position 1,223,980,850 of record NC_086444.1, read on the forward strand.
GTATAAGGGAGGATGTTCCGAGGTGGTTAACGTCCTTACCCCTACTTATTACAGCTTGACAAAGGCAACACACGGCTTGACACCTGTTGTCCGCTTTTCTGTTGAAATACCTCCACACTGAAGAGCTGATTTTTTTGGTATTTTCACCAGGCATGTCAACGGCCATATTCCTCCCACGGACAACAGGTGTCTCCCCGGGTGCCTGACTTAAACAAACCACCTCACCATCAGAATCCTCCTGGTCAATTTCCTCCCCAGCGCCAGCAACACCCATATCCTCCTCATCCTGGTGTACTTCAACATCTTCATCTTCAATCTGACTATCAGGAACTGGACTGTGGGAGCTCCTTCCAGCACTTGCAGGGGGCGTGCAAATGGTGGAAGGCGCATGCTCTTCACGTCCAGTGTTGGGAAGGTCAGGCATCGCAACCGACACAATTGGACTCTCCTTGTGGATTTGGGATTTCGAAGAACGCACAGTTCTTTGCGGTGCTTTTGCCAGCTTGAGTCTTTTCAGTTTTCTAGCGAGAGGCTGAGTGCTTCCATCCTCATGTGAAGCTGAACCACTAGCCATGAACATAGGCCAGGGCCTCAGCCGTTCCTTGCCACTCCGTGTGGTAAATGGCATATTGGCAAGTTTACGCTTCTCCTCCGACAATTTTATTTTAGGTTTTGGAGTCCTTTTTTTTCTGATATTTGGTGTTTTGGATTTGACATGCTCTGTACTATGACATTGGGCATCGGCCTTGGCAGACGACGTTGCTGGCATTTCATCGTCTCGGCCATGACTAGTGGCAGCAGCTTCAGCACGAGGTGGAAGTGGATCTTGATCTTTCCCTAATTTTGGAACCTCAACATTTTTGTTCTCCATATTTTAATAGGCACAACTAAAAGGCACCTCAGGTAAACAATGGAGATGGATACTAGTATACAATTATGGACTGCCTGCCGAGTGCAGACACAGAGGTAGCCACAGCCGTGAACTACCGTACTGTACTGTGTCTGCTGCTAATATAGACTGGTTGATAAAGAGATGTCTATGTAACTATGTATGTATAAAGAAGAAAGAAAAAAAAACCACGGTTAGGTGGTATACAATTATGGACGGACTGCCTGCCGAGTGCAGACACAGAGGTAGCCACAGCCGTGAACTACCGTACTGTACTGTGTCTGCTGCTAATAATATAGACTGGTTGATAAAGAGATGTCGTAGTAGTATGTATGTATAAAGAAGAAAGAAAAAAAAACCACGGTTAGGTGGTATACAATTATGGACGGACTGCCTGCCGAGTGCAGACACAGAGGTAGCCACAGCCGTGAACTACCGTACTGTACTGTGTCTGCTGCTAATATAGACTGGTTGATAAAGAGATGTCGTAGTAGTATGTATGTATAAAGAAGAAAAAAAAACCACGGTTAGGTGGTATACAATTATGGACGGACTGCCTGCCGAGTGCAGACACAGAGGTAGCCACAGCCGTGAACTACCGTACTGTACTGTGTCTGCTGCTAATATAGACTGGTTGATAAAGAGATGTCTATGTAACTATGTATGTATAAAGAAGAAAGAAAAAAAAACCACGGTTAGGTGGTATACAATTATGGACGGACTGCCTGCCGAGTGCAGACACAGAGGTAGCCACAGCCGTGAACTACCGTACTGTACTGTGTCTGCTGCTAATATAGACTGGTTGATAAAGAGATGTCGTAGTAGTATGTATGTATAAAGAAGAAAGAAAAAAAAACCACGGTTAGGTGGTATACAATTATGGACGGACTGCCTGCCGAGTGCAGACACAGAGGTAGCCACAGCCGTGAACTACCGTACTGTACTGTGTCTGCTGCTAATATAGACTGGTTGATAAAGAGATGTCTATGTAACTATGTATGTATAAAGAAGAAAGAAAAAAAAACCACGGTTAGGTGGTATACAATTATGGACGGACTGCCTGCCGAGTGCAGACACAGAGGTAGCCACAGCCGTGAACTACCGTACTGTACTGTGTCTGCTGCTAATATAGACTGGTTGATAAAGAGATGTCGTAGTAGTATGTATGTATAAAGAAGAAAAAAAAACCACGGTTAGGTGGTATACAATTATGGACGGACTGCCTGCCGAGTGCAGACACAGAGGTAGCCACAGCCGTGAACTACCGTACTGTGTCTGCTGCGACTGGATGATAAATGATATAAAAAATATATATATATCACTACTGCAGCCGGACAGGTATATATTATATATTATATAATGACGGACCTGCTGGACACTGTCTGTCAGCAGAATGAGTTTTATTTTTATAGAATAAAAAAAACAACAACACACAAGTGAAGTCACACGACGAGTGTTTAACTTTTTCAGGCAATCACAATATAAGTATACTACTAACTATACTGGTGGTCAGTGTGGTCAGGTCACTGGTCAGTCACACTGGCAGTGGCACTCCTGCAGCAAAAGTGTGCACTGTTTAATTTTAATATAATATTATGTACTCCTGGCTCCTGCTATAACCTATAACTGGCACTGCAGTGCTCCCCAGTCTCCCCCACAATTATAAGCTGTGTGAGCTGAGCAGTCAGACAGATATATAATATATATAGATGATGCAGCACACTGGGCTGAGCCTGAGCAGTGCACACAGATATGGTATGTGACTGAGTCACTGTGTGTATCGCTTTTTTCAGGCAGAGAACGGATATATTAAATAAACTGCACTGTCTGGTGGTCACTCACTAGTAAACTCTCTGCACTCTCTACACTTCTACAGTACTCCTCCTAGTCCTAAACTCCAGTAAATCTCTCTCTCTTATAATCTAAATGGAGAGGACGCCAGCCACGTCCTCTCCCTATCAATCTCAATGCACGTGTGAAAATGGCGGCGACGCGCGGCTCCTTATATAGAATCCGAGTCTCGCGATAGAATCCGAGCCTCGCGAGAATCCGACAGCGTCATGATGACGTTCGGGCGCGCTCGGGTTAACCGAGCAAGGCGGGAAGATCCGAGTCGCTCGGACCCGTGAAAAAAAACATGAAGTTCGGGCGGGTTCGGATTCAGAGAAACCGAACCCGCTCATCTCTAATGTTAACACGCTTCTCAAAAGCAGGTCTACTTTTTTTAGGCTTTTTGTACGATTATTAAAATATTATGACCGCAAAACCATTTTCACGGTAGAAAATACAAATACGAATGCTTAGTAAATGACCGAGTTCTATATCTAATCAGCTGCGTTTGACCGATGGTGTATTCATTCGAACTTATACTACACAGCCGAAATAAAAATACGAATGCACTCTTCACTGCCGTAATTTGAGTTTAGTAAATTCCCGAGATGACACTTTGAAGAAAAAACACCATCTCGGTCAAAATCGGGAGCTTAGTAAATATACCCCTATGTTGGGTATACAGTATATGAATGAGCCTAATAAGAAGTACAGTATTCTGTTAGATGCAGTATGTTCCAGTTGACACATTCACCCAATGTGACTGCATTCTGCCATGCAATCTTGGGTGATAATACAATATTTAATACACCAATGCATTTCATTGTGTTCTAGGACTAATGACATCCAAACAATGATATGAATTCAAACAAAATACAGTATTTAAAGAAGGGGACATTTGTGGGTAGTAACTGTCCGTTTTCTCAGGAAAAATACAGGCCTCAGCAAACATTTTCTGGGAGAGTGTGTGACATCAGAGCCGGCCTGAACAGCCTGTTTGTATCACATTGTCGTGAAAAAATTACCAGCAGAGTAAGAAATTCAGTTTCTGCATATGGATGTGTATTCTAGGCAAAGTGGATTAACTCTATTGGAGTGAAAGAAGACATCATCTATTGTTTAGAAATACAGTATGTTTGACTGGGGGGAGGGCTGCCATGCAATCTGTTATACTGTAAATGGCATTTAGAGTATTAGCAAACAGGAAAAAACCTTTTTTAAATGCTATCTACTGTACATACTGTATACAGTATAACCATGAATAGTTAAAATTACATACAATACAGGTACTGTACTGTATATAGAAATAAAAGTATAGTTTCTAAAATAGTTGTCTTTCAATTAGGTGGACTTACAGTATAAACAGTAACCAGGCATTATTACATTATTAGTTTAAAATAGAGATGAGCGGGATTGTATTTACAGTTTCTGGTTCTTAACACCAGAATTATCGGAAGTTCAGTTTAATACTGAGTTTTCTTACTGGTTATCCAAAACACGTAACATCTGCGAGACAATAAGATGCCGTTTTGAGATCATGGGAAATCCGCATAAAACCAAACACGCACATTTCTAGTTTAAACTAATACACCCCAATTGGTTTTAATTTAATATACAGTACACAATCTAGACCGCCCACCATGACCCATTCCAGGAGGGGCACAATGCACGGCATTCTGGACATCCTTCTTAATTTATGATTGCAAACACCTGCGTTAAAGTACTGTATCTTTCTAATCAATTATTACGTTCCAGACAGGTGATGCCAATCACCTGGGGAAGTCCAGGTAGAGAGCATTTTGACCAGGGGTTAAAGTGGGAGGAAACAAGGTGGAACTGAGTTCCACCACCTTTAATGGTAGGTGGAACTACTGTAGTTCCACCACCTTCAATGCCCTGCAAAGTAATTCCAACAGAAAATCCTGCCCCATCACCCACTGTACATCAATAGATGATGCAGGCGGCGCTAGTGTTACTGATGAGCTGCAGCCACCTCCCCTTCCTCAGGTCCTGGTGGCTCCATGGTCCTCCTCCATTTACAGCCCACCCCTCCTTGTACTCACACACACTGTCTCTGTTGTACAGCATTCATCCCCTTCTCAGGTCAAAGTGGCTTCATTTTCCAGCACTGCGTATGTGATGTCATGCTGTCACCGCTGCTGAAGTTAAAAGGGGCCATGAAGAGGAGCAGGCTCTATGCATGTTAAAGACAAGATGAGAGGTGGCTGGAGGGACAAGAGAGGTGGGGAAGCTGCTGAAGAGATACAGGGCATGGAGCCACTGGAGGGACACAGGCAGTGAGCTGCTGGAGTGACAGAGGCAGAGATGTATACAGTATAAGGGGTATTACTGTGGGCAATACTGTATGTGTATAAGCGGCACTACTGTGGTCATTATGTGTAAGGGACACTGCTATTGTGGTAATTGTGTATAAGGAATACTACTGTGGGCATTGTATATAAGGGGCACTACTGTGTGGTATAACATGTAAAGTCGGTACCATTGTGTAGTGCAATGTGAATAAAGGGCATTACTGTGTGGTGTAATGAATCAGGGGCACTACATGTGGAGTAATGTAAATAAGATTGTGCTACTGTGTGGTGTAATTAGAATGGGGGGAATTGGGGGTGCTATTATGTGACCACGCTCCTTCTTTGTCAGATCAAAGTCCCTTTATAAAGTATGGGAAGTACTGTAGAGCACTAATTTATGGGGGGGGGGGGGGGGGGGCAAAACACTAGCACTGGCCCAGGCTCTGCTTATTGTGAGAGGTGGGGGCGTTGGAATTGGATTTTGCATTTGGCTCAGTGTACAGTAGGTCAGTGCATGGTGGGAAGAAGATAATAGAAATATCGTTAGTACAGTAGTGGTATTATCCGTATGTTCACAACATGTCACAACGATGCCTAACAAAGTGTTTCTCTAAGTCTGACGTTTCAGATACAGCTTACAGTACAGTACAGTATACTGTAGATGTCTATAATTGAGTACTGTCAGGCAGGGACGCAAGTAGAACTTTGAGTGCCCCATAGCAAAACCTTCAAAGTCCACCCTGCTGGTGCCAATATCAAAACCCATTTATCAATATCTACAGTGTACAATGTACTATAACAATGTACAGTGCACTGTATAATGCAACAGTAACGAGCCTTGAAACTCCTCCCCCCCTTGCTGTTATCACTACAAAGTCCCATACAGGAGCAGGAGAGGGAGAGAGCAAGAGAGAGAAACTTCAATACTGTACAGAACTGGAAGAAACACTCACTGTACTGTACAATACTGTCAAATAATGTTCAAGCAGTAAGCACATTGCAGTACCCACCACAGCACAATAATGTACTGTAAGAACTGTACCGTACCTTTTTATTGATGAATAAATGACCATATTCTCTCTTCTCCCTTCTTCACATTGAAGGTCGTGTCCAATAGATGCCACAGTTTGAAGTCACCAGTTGCTGTGCTGTTACAGTATGCCTCTCCATGGTTTTATTCTGGGCATCCGTAGCAATCCATTTAAAGTGTCCTTCAGCTTTACCAATTCAACATCTCCCATCTTGAATCAGGCATAGCACCGTGACCGTATGTCCTTGCGCGAATTGTCGGGATTGCTTTCTTCTTTAGAATCTGTGGCACTGCCGCAGACAATTTCTTGGGAAGTGACGGTGAACGGGCTCCAGAATAGAATGCTTTGGTTTTCACCATCTTCTCACTATACAGTGCACTCTACAATACACAATAATAAGACTCAAGTACATGTACAGTACAGTAGTAACAGTACAGAAGCAATTTATGGTTCAATTACAGTACTACAGGGCTTTGTATGAGGGGGTGCAAGCTCGTTCGTGAAGTACTGTAATGTCTGGCGAGTGTTAAATTACAGTACATACTGTACAGTAGACGTGAGTCACAGACATGGCCACATTACAATGCCAGAGGCTGGGATTTCATGTAGAACATACTGTAGCAGCATGTTAGGCAGTGAAAAGAGTGGAGAAGTGAAGCAATCAGCATTGTGGTAACATTTATAAATGTCTCATAGCCGTCACCACTGCTGCTAGCGCTCTGAGTGCCAGAGTCTACAGAACATGCGCAGGACTCAGAAAAATGCTGCTGCGCCATTATTTCAAAGTCCTACGCACATGCTGTAGACTCTGGCACTGTGCCACAGACTCTAGTGCTCAGTTCAGCTACAGTGACCGTGACAGTGACAGCTACAGGAGAGGAGGGGGCCCACACACAGTCAGCGATGGACTCATTGATAAATGAGCCCAATGTACTGTATTTACTTATCCCTTCTATTTTGGGTATACAGTATCTGAATGAGCCTAATAAGAAGTACAGTATACTGTTAGATACAGTATGATCCTGCCTGTTCCAGGTGACACATTCACCCAATGTGACTGCATTCTGCCATGCAATCTTGGGTGATAATACAATATTTATTACACCAATGCATTTCATTGTGTTCTAGGACTAATGACATCCAAACAATGATATGAATTCAAACAAAATACAGTATTTAAAGAAGGGGACATTTGTGGGTAGTAACTGGCCATTTCTCAGGAAAAATACAGGCCTCAGCAAACATTTTCTGGGAGAGTGTGTGACATCAGAGCCGGCCTGATCAGCCTGTTTGTATCACATTGTCCTGAAAAAATTACCAGCAGAGTGAAAGGAGAAGTCATCTGTTGTTCAGAAATCCAGTATCTGCATTTGGATGTGTATTCTGGGCAAAGTGGATTAACTCTTTTGGAGTGAAAGGAGACATCATCTATTGTTTAGAAATACAGTATGTTTGACTGGGGGGAGGGCTGCCATGCAATATGTTACACAGTATGCCCCCACAGTGCCAGATACACATACAGTATGCCCCCACAGTACCAGATACACGTATGCAGGAGGGAAAAGCAAAAGTGGCCACGACTACTGGGGCAAATCTACTGGGAGCAAAGCAACAGGGGGCACAACTACTGGAGGCAAAGCAACAGGGGGCACAGCAACATGTGGGACAACTACTGGGGCACAGCTACAAGGGGCAAAGCAACAGGGGGGACAACTACTGGGGCACAGCTACAGGGGGCACAGCTACAGGGGGCAAAGCAACAGGGGGGACAACTACTGGGGCACAGCTACAGGGGGCACAGCTACAGGGGGCACACCTACTGGGGGAAAAGCAACAGGAGGCACAACTACTGGGGGCAAACCAACAGGGGGCAAAGCAACATGGGCACAACTACTGGGGCACAGCAACAGGGGGGACAACTACTGGGGAAAAGCAACAGGGGGCACAGCAACAGAGGGGACAACTACTGGGGGATAAGTGGAAGGGGGCACAACTACCGGGGGCAAAGCAACAGGAGGCACAGCAACAGGAGGCACTACTACTGCGGGCAAAGTAAAAGGGGGCAAAGCAACAGGGGAACAACTACTGGGGCACAGCAACAGGGGGGACAACTACTGGGGAAAAGCAACAGGGGGCACAGCAACAGGGGGGACAACTACTGGGGGATAAGCAGAAGGGGGCACAACTACTGGGGGCAAAGCAATAGGGGGCACAACTACTGGGGCACAGCTACAGGGAGCACAGCTACAGGGGCAAATGCACTGGGGGGAAAAGCAAAAGGGGGCACAACTACTGGGGCCAAAGCAACAGAGGGGCACAGCAACAGGGGGCACAACTACTGGGTCACAGCTACAGGGGGCACAGCTACAGGGGCACAACTACTGGGGCACAGCTACATGGGGCAAAGCAACAGGAGGCACAACTACTGGGGCACAGCTACAGGTGGCACAAATAGGTTTGCTGCTTATGCTAATGCTAACTGGCAAGTTGTACACACTGTAGCGACAATATTCATAGCTAGCATGATCGGGTGTAAGTGTGCCTGGAGACCTTCTAGTAGTCATACTGTGCATTCGTGAGATACTGTAGGTACCCAGTTGCACTTTGCATTCAATATTTCGGCCCAATTGAAGCAAATAGACCAGAAAGGATGTCTGAAATAGGAATGCTGCTTATGCTAATTAGTACACACTGTAACGACAATATCCATAGCTAGCGTGATCGGGCGGCAGTGTGCCTGGAGACCATCTGGTAGTCATACTGTGCATTCATGAGATACTGTAAGTACCCAGTTGCACTTTGCATTCAATATTTCTGCCCATTTGAAGCAACACAAACACAAAGCTTGTCCGAAATAGAAATGCCTGTTTATGCTAATGTAAGTTGGCAATTTGTACACAATGTAACGACTAGATGAATTGAATGAACAGGGCAGCAGCGTGGCCTTGTATTTAGTAGATGCAGACTTTTTTATATAACGAGAAGTGGAAACTGAAAACACCAAATAACTTTATTGTATTAAAAAAAGAATAAATAAATAAATTAAAATAAAATAATAAATGGGTGGCGAACTCAGTATCGAACCTGGGACTTTCAAGCACCGGGACATCAAGCATCGCAGGCAGCTGCTGTTATTGTTAGGCCACAGCCGACCATGGGAGAGGCAGGCCCTCCGGGTGTATATGTCATGTGTTGTACCTGAGTGCTTTAAAAAAAGAAAAACGGTAGCTGCTTACGCTAATGCTAACCGGCAATTTGTACACAATATAACGACAATATCCATAGCTAGCGTGATCGGGCGGCAGTGTGCCTGGAGACCATCTGGTAATCATACTGTGCATTCATGAGATACTGTAGGTACCCAGTTGCACTTTGCATTCAATATTTCTGCCCATTTGATACAACAGAAACACAAAGCTAGTCCGAAGTAGGATTGCTGCTTATGCTAATGTTATCCATCATTTTGTACACAATGTAATGTCTAGATGAATTGAGTGAACAGGGCAGCAGCGTGGCCTTGTATTTAGTAGAAGCCCACTTTTTTATATAACGAGAAGTAGCAATACATCAAAAACGTTATTGTAATAAAATAGAATATCTAAATACACAAAGAAAAAGGTCAACAAATTGCCCACAACTTTAACATTGTCCCTAGCAGTGATCAAGCACAAATGGGTATTGAACCCATGAGTGCAAGCATTGCAGGCAGACGCTGCTCTCGTTAGGCCACAGCCGACCACGGTACAGGCAGGCCCTCCAGGTGTATATGTGATGTGTTGTATCTAAGTGCTTTAAAAAGAAAAAAATAAATGGATTGAATATGGATACCATCTGGTAGTCATATTCATGAGGTACAGTAGGGACCCAGTGCACTTTGCATTCAATATTTCTGCCGAAGCTAGTCTGAAATATAAATGCTGTTATGCTAACACTATCCTGCATTTTGTACAAGCTGTAACGACAATATCCATATCTAGCGTGATCGGGCGGCAGTGTGGCTTGAGACCATCTGGGAGTCATATTAATGCTATCCGGCATTTTGTACACAACGTAATGAAAAACAATAATTGACTGAACGGGCGGCAGCGTGGCACTGTAGTTTGTGGAAAGGGATTTTTTTTATAAAGGGAAGAACGTGATTGGCCAGCCTTTCACAGATCACTGCTTACTGCCACAGCATTGCATTCAGCACTGTAGTCTCAATGTGGAGCATTCGCCACCCAGCGGTTAAACTGTGTATTACAAGGCGCGGGACATAACGCACGCCATAACGTTATTTCCAAATCGCAACACAGAACCCTAAATAGTGCGCTATGAGCCACTCTGTATGAGGATACATCTGTAGATAGATATAATTAGAACTATCAGCACTTAGAAGCCAGATATACAGTATTTATAAGATTTGCATTTATCATGATGCTAAGCAATTAAAAGGATTTACCGTTGCAATGGAAAACACATAAATTGACAATGTGTATATATGTGTGCAGAATTTTTTTTTTTTTTTTGAGGAGCATATTAGAACTATTTTGTCAAAAATTAGTAAAATATATCAAATATACAGTATGTATATTTTTTTTGTACTGGGATGCATATAAAGTTCACAGAGAATTACCACCATATTATTGAACGCATTGCATTGATTTTCTGCCACTCAAATGACCAGAGAAGGAAGCCTTTGTTACACTATTGTAAGACTCACAGCACGAGCCTGATTGAAGAAATTGTCCTTTACTCTGTTTAAGAAAAGCCGTAGGAGGACCAGTTGGGGGGAGTAGGGCACAACAAAAGCTGTGATAGTGTCCAGTGCTAAGTACTTGGTTAAATGAGGAAGTAATCCAGGAGAGACTAAGTAAAATTAAGATAAATATCCAGGTCTGGATGGACTTCGCCCAAGGGTGCTTACAGAGATTAACTCAGAACAAGCAAGGTCTTTATTTTTTATTTTCTATGATTCAATTACCTCAGGCATGATACCGAAGGACTGGCAAATAGCAGAGGTAGTCCTAATATTTAAAAAGTGAATTAAATCTCATCCCAGTTACTATAGACCAGTAAGCTTGGCATCTATAGTGGGGAAATTACTGGAAGGTATAATAAGGGATAGCATTCATGAATACTTGGAAACCTCCAAGGTTATTAATAGGAACCAGCATGATTTTGTGAGGGACAGGTCATGTCAAACTAACTTAATTAGCTTCTTTGAGAAAGTGAGCAAAAGCAGTGGATGTGGTCTATTTAGACTTTGAAAAAGCCTTTGACACAGTGCCACACATCAGACTGATTTTAAAATTAAGAGAGCTTAGTTTAGGAAATGATATATGTACTTGGGTAAGTAATTGGCTGGATAACAGGGAACAGTGAGTAGTGATTAATGGGATGTTTTCCAAATGGGCCCCAGTACTTCGTGGAATACTGCAAGGGTCCGTACATGAGCCACTTCTGTTTAATATATTTATTAATGACCTAAGAGAAGGTCTAGAAAGAAAATTGTAAATTTTTGCAGATGATACTAAACTGTGTAGAATAATTAATTCAGACAACAATGTTGAGTCTCTACAAAATGATCTATTTAAATTTGAAGTTTGGGCAGATAATTGGAGAATGAGGTTCAAAAGATGGTATTTACAAGAATGGTGGAGATAATGTGGAGTCACTTGGGGTTGAGATCACAAGTGGAGGCACAGAAGCAAATAAACAAGTCATTGGCACATACTACAAGCAACCGGATATTAGTGTACATGACAGGGAACAACTCTTACAGCAAATTGAAAAAGCTGCGGTAATGGGGAACATCCTAATATTAGGGGATTTTAACTATCCGGATATACATTGGAGGAACGATTCATGTGTAAAAACTAGGAGCATCAGGTTCTCAAATACATTAATGGATCAATACTTGACTCAATTAGTTGAGGACCCAACTAGAGGTAAAACTATTCTGGACCTAGTTACAATAATAAGAATTTACTTACCGATAATTCTATTTCTCGGAGTCCGTAGTGGATGCTGGGGTTCCTGAAAGGACCATGGGGAATAGCGGCTCCGCAGGAGACAGGGCACAAAAAGTAAAGCTTTAGGATCAGGTGGTGTGCACTGGCTCCTCCCCCTATGACCCTCCTCCAAGCCTCAGTTAGGATACTGTGCCCGGACGAGCGTACACAATAAGGAAGGATTTATGAATCCCGGGTAAGACTCATACCAGCCACACCAATCACACTGTACAACCTGTGATCTGAACCCAGTTAACAGTATGATAACAGCGGAGCCTCTGAAAGATGGCTCACAACAATAATAACCCGATTTTTGTAACTATGTACAAGTATTGCAGATAATCCGCACTTGGGATGGGCGCCCAGCATCCACTACGGACTCCGAGAAATAGAATTATCGGTAAGTAAATTCTTATTTTCTCTATCGTCCTAGTGGATGCTGGGGTTCCTGAAAGGACCATGGGGATTATACCAAAGCTCCCAAACGGGCGGGAGAGTGCGGATGACTCTGCAGCACCGAATGAGAGAACTCCAGGTCCTCCTTAGCCAGGTTATCAAATTTGTAGGATTTTACAAACGTGTTTGCCCCTGACTAAATAGCCGCTCGGCAAAGTTGTAAAGCCGAGACCCCTCGGGCAGCCGCCCAAGATGAGCCCACCTTCCTTGTGGAATGGGCATTTACATATTTTGGCTGTGGCAGGCCTGCCACAGAATGTGCAAGCTGAATTGTATTACACATCCAACTAGCAAAAGTCTGCTTAGAAGCAAGAGCACCCAGTTTGTTGGGTGCATACAGGATAACAGCAAGTCAGTTTTCCTGACTCCAGCCGTCCTGGAACCTATATTTTCAGGGCCCTGACCACATCTAGCAACTTGGAGTCCTCCAAGTCCCTAGTAGGCGCAAGACACCACAATAAGCTGGTTCAGGTGAAACACTGACACCACCTTAGGGAGAGAACTGGGGACGAGTCCGCAGCTCTGCCCTGTCCGAATGGACAAACAGATATGGGCTTTTTTGAGAAAAAAACCACCAATTTGACACTCGCCTGGTCCAGGCCAGGTCCAAGAGCATGTTCACTTTTCATGTGAGATGCTTCAAATCCACAGATTTGACTGGTTTTAAACCAATGTGTTTTGAGGAATCCCAGAACTACGTTGAGATCCCACAGTGCCACAGGAGGCACAAAAGGGGGTTGTATATGCAATACTCCCTTGACAAACTTCTGGACTTCAGGAACTGAAGCCAATTCTTTCTGTAAGAAAAATCGACAGGGCCGAAATTTGAACCTTAATGGACCCCAATTTGAGGCCCATAGACACTCCTGTTTGCAGGAAATGCAGGAATCGACCGAGTTGAAATTTCTTCGTGGGGCCTTCCTGGCCTCACACCACGCAACATATTTTTGCCACATGTGGTGATAATGTTGTGCGGTCACCTCCTTTCTGGCTTTGACCAGGGTAGGAATGACCTCTTCCTGAATGCCTTTTCCCTTAGGATCCGGCGTTCCACCGCCATGCCGTCAAACGCAGCTGCGGTAAGTCTTGGAACAGACATGGTACTTGCTGAAACAAGTCCCTTCTTAGCGGCAGAGGCCATAAGTCCTCTGTGAGCATCTCTTGAAGTTCCGGGTACCAAGTCCTTCTTGGCCAATCCGGAGCCATGAGTATAGTTCTTACTCCTCTACGTCTTATAATTCTCAGTACCTTAGGTATGAAAAGCAGAGGATGGAACACATACACCGACTGGTACACCCACGGTGTTACCAGAACGTCCACAGCTATTGCCTGAGGGTCTCTTAACCTGGCGCAATACCTGTCCCATTTTTTGTTCAGACGGGACGCCATCATGTCCACCTTTGGTAATTCCCAACGGTTTACAATCATGTGGAAAACTTCCTCATGAAGTTCCCACTCTGCCGGGTGGAGGTCGTGCCTGCTGAGGAAGTCTGCTTCCCAGTTTCCATTCCCGGAATGAAACACTGCTGACAGTGCTATCACATGATTTTCCGCCCAGCGAAAAGTCCTTGCAGTTTTTGCCACTGCCCTCCTGCTTCTTGTGCCGCCCTGTCTATTTACGTGGGCGACTGCCGTGATGTTTTATCCCACTGGATCAATACCGGCTGACCTTGAAGCAGAGGTCTTGCTAAGCTTAGAGCATTATAAATTTACCCTTAGCTATATTTATGTGGAGAAAAGTCTCCAGACTTGATCACACTCCCTGGAAATTTTTTCCTTGTGTGACTGCTCCCCAGCCTCTCGGGCTGGCCTCCGTGGTCACCAACATCCAAAACTGAATGCCGAATCTGCGGCCCTCTAGAAGATGAGCACTCTGTAACCACCACAGGAGAGACACCCTTGTCCTTGGATATAGGGTTATCCGCTGATGCATCTGAAGATGCGATCCGGACCATTTGTCCAGCAGATCCCACTGAAAAGTTCTTGCATGAAATCTGCCGACTGGAATTGCTTCGAAGGAAGTCACCATTTTTTTACCATGGCCCTTGTGCAATGATGCACTGATTTTAGGAGGTTCCTGACTAGCTCGGATAACTCCCTGGCTTTCTCTTCCGGGAGAAACACCTTTTTCTGGACTGTGTCCAGAATCATCCCTAAGCACAGGAGACTTGTTGTCGGGATCATGCTACTCCGACCTCCAACTGTTCCCTGGACTTTGCCCTTATCAGGAGATCGTCCAAGTAAGGGATAATTAAGACGCCTTTTCTTCAAAGAAGAACCATCATTTCGGCCATTACCTTGGTAAAGACCCGGGGTGCCGTGGACAATCCAAACGGCAGCGTCTGAAACTGATAGTGACAGTTCTGTACCACGAACCTGAGGTACCCTTAGTGATAAGGGCAAATTTGGGACATGGAGGTAAGCATCCCTGATGTCTCGGGACACCATATAGTCCCCTTCTTCCCGGTTCGTTATCACTGCTCTGAGTGACTCCATCTTGATTTGAACCTTTGTCAGTGTTCAAATTTTTTTAGATTTAGAATAGGTCTCACCTAGCCTTCTGGCTTCAGTACCACAATATAGTGTGGAATAATACCCCTTTTCTTGTTGTAGGAGGGGTAATTTAATTATCACCTGCTGGGAATACAGCTCGTGAATTGTTTCCCATACTGCCTCCTTGTCGGAGGGAGACCTTGGTAAAGCAGACTTCAGGAGCCTGCGCAGGGGAAACGTCTCGACATTCCAATCTGTACCCCTGGGATACTACTTGTAGGATCCAGGGGTCCTGTACGGTCTCAGCGTCATGCTGAGAGCTTGTCAGAAGCGGTGGAACGCTTCTGTTCCTGGGAATGGGCTGCCTGCTGCAGTCTTCTTCCCTTTCCTCTATCCCTGGGCAGATATGACTCTTATAGGGACGAAAGGACTGAAGCTGAAAAGACGGTGTCTTTTTCTGCAGAGATGTGACTTAGGGTAAAAAACGGTGGATTTTCCAGCAGTTGCCGTGGCCACCTGGTCCGATGGACCGACCCCAAATAACTCCTCTTCCTTTATACGGCAATACACCTTTGTGCCGTTTGGAATCTGCATCACCTGACCACTGTCGTGTCCATAAACATCTTCTGGCAGATATGGACATCGCACTTACTCTTGATGCCAGAGTGCAAATATCCCTCTGTGCATCTCGCATATATAGAAATGCATCCTTTAAATGCTCTATAGTCAATAAAATACTGTCCCTGTCAAGGGTATCAATATTTTTAGTCAGGGAATCCGACCAAGCCACCCCAGCTCTGCACATCCAGGCTGAGGCGATCGCTGGTCGCAGTATAACACCAGTATGTGTGTATATACTTTTTATGATATTTTCCAGCCTCCTGTCAGCTGGCTCCTTGAGGACGGCCCTATCTATAGACGGTACCGCCACTTGTTCTGATAAGCGTGTGAGCGCCTTATCCACCCTAAGGGGTGTTTCCCAACGCGCCCTAACTTCTGGCGGGAAAGGGTATACCGCCCATATTTTCTATCGGGGGGAACCCAAGCATCATCACACACTTCATTTAATTTATCTGATTCAGGAAAAACTACGGTAGTTTTTTCACATCCCACATAATACCCTCTTTTGTGGTACTTGTAGTATCAGAAATATGTAACACCTCCTTCATTGCCCTTAACGTGTGGCCCTAATAAGGAATACGTTTGTTTATTCACCGTCGACACTGGATTCAGTGTCCCTGTCTGTGTCTGTGTCGACCGACTAAAGTAAACGGGCGTTTTAAAACCCCTGACGGTGTTTTTGAGACGTCTGGACCGGTACTAATTGTTTGTCGGCCGTCTCATGTCGTCGACCGACCTTGCCGCGTGTTGACATTATCACGTAATTCCCTAAATAAACCATCCATTCCGGTGTCGACTCCCTAGAGAGTGACATCACCATTACAGGCAATTGCTCCGCCTCCTCACCAACATCGTCCTCATACATGTCGACACACACGTACCGACACACAGCACACACACAGGGAATGCTCTGATAGAGGACAGGACCTACTAGCCCTTTGGAGAGACAGAGGGAGAGTTTGCCAGCACACACCAAAAACGCTATAATTATATAGGGACAACCTTATATAAGTGTTTTCCCTTATAGCATCTTTTTTATATATTTCTAACGCCAAATTTGTGCCCCCCCTCTCTGTTTTAACCCTGTTTCTGTAGTGCAGTGCAGGGGAGAGCCTGGGAGCCTTCCCTCCAGCCTTTCTGTGAGGGAAAATGGCGCTGTGTGCTGAGGAGATAGGCCCCGCCCCTTTTTCGGCGGCCTCGTCTCCCGCTCTTAACGGATTCTGGCAGGGGTTAAATATCTCCATATAGCCCCCGGAGGCTATATGTGAGGTATTTTTAGCCAAAAATAGGTTTTCATTGCCTCCCAGGGCGCCCCCCTTCCAGCGCCCTGCACCCTCAGTGACTGCCGTGTGAAGTGTGCTGAGAGGAAATGGCGCACAGCTGCAGTGCTGTGCGCTACCTTAAGAAGACTGAGGAGTCTTCATGCCGCCGATTCTGGACCTTCTTCTTGTTTCAGCATCTGCAAGGGGGCCGGCGGCGAGGCTCCGGTGACCATCCAGGCTGTACCTGTGATCGTCCCTCTGGAGCTAATGTCCAGTAGCCAAAGAAGCCAATCCATCCTGCACGCAGGTGAGTTCACTTCTTCTCCCCTAAGTCCCTCGTTGCAGTGATCCTGTTGCCAGCAGGACTCACTGTAAAATAAAAAACCTAAGCTAAACTTTTCTAAGCAGCTCTTTAGGAGAGCCACCTAGATTGCACCCTTCTCGGCCGGGCACAAAAATCTAACTGAGGCTTGGAGGAGGGTCATAGGGGGAGGAGCCAGTGCACACCACCTGATCCTAAAGCTTTACTTTTTGTGCCCTGTCTCCTGCGGAGCCACTATTCCCCATGGTCCTTTCAGGAACCCCAGCATCCACTAGGACGATAGAGAAATTACCAATAATGTGGACATTATATAAAACAATAAAGTTGGGGAGACCCTGGGAAACATTGATCACTATATGATCACATTCGACATCAGTTTCAAGAAACATAGCTATAAGGGAACAACTAAAACATTTAACTTTAGAAAAGCTAACTTCAATATGCTGAGCCAGGCACTAAATAACATTGACTGGGAAGATTTGTTTCATAGTAAAGACACATAGGAAATGTGGGATGCTTTAAAAGGGTTGCTTGAAAGCAATATTCACAAATTCATTCCCATGAGCAGTAAATACAGTAGTACTAAACACAAACCAATGTGGCTTAATAAGGAGGTCAAAGAAGCAATGGCTAAAAGAAGACATGCTTTAAAAACATTTAAATCTAATGAAGGGGAGGAGTCATTCCAGTATTATAAGGAGTGCAATAAAAATGCAAAAAAGTAATAAGGGCAGCTAAAATTATAAACGAAAAGCAAATTGCTATAGAGAGCAAACCAATCCTAAAAAGTTTAATAAACATTTAAGCAGTAAAGGTTTAAAGAAGAACATAGTCCCATTAAAAGATTAATTGGGAGCTTGATAACCGATAAAATAAAAGCATAAATACAGAACAATTTTTTTCCTCAGTATTCACTAGGGATGATCAGATAGTGAGAGTAGTGCATAACGATAGTAAAGGTAATGACTCTTGGCTTGATGCTTGTTTACGTGAGGAAGTAGTCCTGGAGAGACTAAGCAACATAAAGGTTATTAAAAAATCACCAGGCCCAGATGGTTTTCACCTGATGGTTATTATGGAGCTTAGGTCGCAACTAGCAAAACCCCTATACTTGATTTTCCATAGTGCATTAAGATCAGGCATGTTAGCAAAGGATTGTCGCATAGCTGAGGTAGTGCCTTTTTTTTAAAAAGGGAACTAAAAATAATCCTGGTAACTATAGACCAGTTAGTTTAACCTTTATAGTGGATAAAATATTGGAAGGTATTTTGAGGGATAGCATAGAGGATTAGCTGCAGGTTAATAAGATTATTACCAAAAGTCAGCATGGGTTTATAAGTAACAGATCATGTCAAACTAACTTAATTAGCTTCTACGAGGAAGTGAGTGAGAATCTTGACCAGGGAAAAGCAGTGGTTGTGGTGTATTTAGATTTTGCAAATGCCTTTGATACATTGCCTCACATGAGACTGATCATCAAATTAAGGGAACTTGTCCTAGAATATACTATTTGTACATGGATAGGTAATTGGCTGGATAACATAGTACAATGAGTAGTGGTCAACGGGATGATCTCCAGCTGGGCACCAGTAGTAAGAGGAATACCACAAGGGTCTCTACTTGGCCTGCTACTGTTCACTATATTTATCAATGATCTAGGAATATACCTGGAAAGCACAGTGTCAATCCTTGCAGATGATACTAAACAGTGTAAGGTAATTAATTCAGAAAGCGATGTGGAGTCTCTACAGAATGACTTATTTAAACTCGAAACTTGGGCGTCTAAATGGGGAATGAGCTTCAATATAGAAAAACGCAAAGTTATGCATTTTGGGAAAAAAACACACATGCATCCTACACTCTAAATGGGGAAAATATAAGGGTAACTGTGGTGGAAAAAGATTTGGGGGTGCTCATAGATAATAGGCTTAATAATAGTCCACACTGTCAAAATGCAGCAAAAAAGGCAAGTAAAGTGCTTGCGTGGATAAAACAGGGCATTGAGACAAGGGATGAGGATGTAATCCTGCTACTGTACAAATCATTGGTACGTCCGCACCTGGAATATTGTGTTATATTTTGGGCACCATATTATAAAAAAGATATCAGGGAACTAGAAAGAGTTTAATGGTGAGCTACTAAATTGATTAAAAGGTTAGAGACACTGGAGTACGAGGAAAGGCTTACTAGGTTAAATACAGTATGTAGACACTAGAAAAGAGGTGTCTAAGAGGAGACATTATTAACATCTTCAAATATGTAAAGGGTCATTAAAAGGAGTTAGCAGGGGATTTGTTTATAAAAAAGAATTATGTATAGGACACATGGGCACTTGCTGAGGCTAGAGGAGAGAAAATTCCGTACACAATGTAGGAAAGGGTTCTTCACGGTAAGGTCAGTAAAGATATGGAACTCCCTGCCGGTGAAGGTAATAATGGCAGACTCTGTAAATGCCTTAAAAAATAGATTTCATAAATGTCTAACTGGAAAAAGTTTCCAGGGTCATAGAATTTAACATAGTGACATTAATATCTGGGAGTGTTGAGAATCATAGATGTCAATTCGTACTAAACCATTACTTCCGCAGTTGCATTATAATATGAACAGCTTAACACAGAATACAGGTTGAGCCGGATGGGCATTTTGTCTCTTTTCAACCTCACTAACTATGTAACTAAATATAGAAAAATGGAAAGTTATGCACTTTGGGACTAAAAAAAATCATACAACCTACAAACTAAATGGGAAAAATTTAGGGGGAAATGGTAGTTGAAAAAGATTTTGGGGTGCTCATCGATAATAGACTTAGTAGCAGTACCCAATGTCATAGTGCAGCATCAAAAGCAAATAAGGTGTTTGCGTGCATAAAGTGGGGAATTGAGTCAAGGGATGAGAGTGTTATCCTGCCATTGTACAAATCATTGGTATGACAGCGCCTTGAATATTGTGTTCTGATCTGGGGACCGCTACACAAAAAGAGACATCTTGGAACTTGAAAGGGTTCAGAGGCAAGCTACAAAATTGATAAATGGGTTAGAGGCACTGGAATATGAGGAAAGGCTTACTAGGTTATATATGTTCACACTAGAAAAAAGTCGGCTAAGAGGAGACATTATTATTTAAAAATATATAAAAGGACAATACACTGATCTATAAGGAGATTTGTTTATTGCTAAATCTCTGCCCAGGACACGTGGACACCATCTGAGGTTAGAGGAGAGAATATTTCATACCCAACAAAGAAAAGGGTTCTTCACAGTAAGGGCAGTAAGGATTTGGAATTCACTGCCTGAGAAGGTGGTAATGTTGGACTCAATCAATATGTTTAAAAATGGATTAGATAAATTCCTAACTGAAAGAAATATCCAAGGATATAGCATTTAAAGTGAGTCCATTTTAGAAAAAGCATGATTTTTAGTGTTAGACTTATAAACTTAAGCTCATCTGGGTCAGTATAGTTAAAATAGTGTTAAACACAGATTAGTGTAAGAATTATAAAAAAAGGATGAACTAGATGGACATTTTATCTTTTTTCAACCTCAATAACTATGTTACTATGCATGCTATAAATACCCCTGCAGTGAAGTGTATCTACCAATAGTGTAGGTCAAAGGGGATGCTACCTCAGACTTTTAATGACCAAATTAAATCCAAAGAAGAGAAGAGTCTGAATATGGCGCACAAACAGACATTTATCTCTTCTTTGGTTTAATTTTAGTCAGCAGGTAGGGCATTTTGATACTCATGATATCTTTGTCAAGGCATGAGGATGAAATGATCACAGCAGGATTTATATCACTGTTGACCAATCAAAAACATCCAAAGAAGGTATTCCCTAATTCTAAATATGAATCAACTACACTTATTAATTCATAATCTCCCATAGGAATACATAGAGACTTATTCAGGTTTGTTAGCAAACCAAGAAAGTTAGCAATTGGGCAAAACCATGTTGCAGTGCAGGTGGGGCAGATGTAACATGTGCAGAGAGATTTGGGTGGGATGTGTTCAAAATGAAATCTTATTTGCAGTGTAGACATTACGCAGCCAGTATTTACCATGCACCGAAACAATATGACCCACCCAAATCTAAATCTCTCTGCACATGTTACATCTACCCCACTTGCACTGCAACATGGTTTTGCCCAATTGCTAATTTTTCTTGTTTGCTAACAAACCTCAATAACCCCCATAATGTGGCCCTTTTCAATGAATCCTTTCTGCATCCTAATTAACACACTATAGCAATATTATTTTCCACCAGAACCTCTGACTTTGGCACAAATGATCCGAAACTGACATGGGACACCATTAATAGTGATCTGTTCAATTTTATTGCTAAACTATTTCAATGATGTTGTGTTTTCTATTGCAATATTGTATATATTTATATGGCATTATTGATCCCAGAGAGGCCCCAACTTCATTTCATATAGGCACTTGTAGTTCTGTAATGCAGTTCATTGCAGCCATTGTAGGGGAATTCAATTAGCCCCCCCCCCCCAAAAAAAAGGGCTTTTTAAGTAGCTATTATTTTTTGCACCCAAAATTTTTCACATTTTCAAGTGAAAATACATTGGTTCGCAGCTGCAAATGCAAGAATGGGCTATTATTAAGTAATTTTTTGAGGGACCTACCGAGACACCCCCCCCCCCCCCACCAAAATCCCCAACAATAGCTTCAGCGGGGGCTAGTTAAATAACCCTGAGGGATAAATAATCCTGCAGTAAATTGCTGCGGCTAATTGAATTCCCCCTTGTATCACCACCCATAGTATCTG
Source organism: Pseudophryne corroboree (assembly GCF_028390025.1). NCBI lineage: Eukaryota > Metazoa > Chordata > Amphibia > Anura > Myobatrachidae > Pseudophryne > Pseudophryne corroboree. The sequence continues at coordinate 1,224,002,839 of NC_086444.1, forward strand.
TACATCAATGAGCTAATTATACTTTAGTGCACCATTTATAATGCCACAATCACACTCCCCAGGTATATTCTCTACACACAAAAAATCAAAATGTGTTTCTTCCATAATCTGTCACCTTCTCTATAACACCGCCCTCACTTATACAGCAGCTGTGTCCTGAAGTGCTCTCTGCCATTACAGAGATGATGCTTTGTATGTGATCAGGCCATGCCCAGAAGATAACAATGGCCACAAGTATAGAAATACAAATGAAATAAGATCATATATTTGGGAACAGTTTTAATATTTATCATTCCCAGGTTCCACAAGGCTTGTGTACTGCAGTCTGTCTTCCAGGAACCAGACGGGCCCTGAGGAAAGGATCCCACACCTGCTGCTATGACTGTATCCCATGCTCAGAGGGGGAGATATCCAATGTGTCTGGTACTTATCTTATATGTCTTCATGTTACATTCCTGCAGCCCTGTGTCCATGTGTGGAGGGTGGTAGAGATGATACATATCACAGATTTGGTCATTAATTGACCGTCAAATTTAGCAAAAAGAATGCATTTTTCTTATAATGACAGAAAATAATTGGAAGAATTAATTGGCACATCTTTCTATTTAATGTCTATAAATGTCCATAATCATTTGTCATTATATGTAAACACTGCCATAAGATCTGCTACATAGATACATCACTATGATAAAGTATAATAGACAAGGTTATTGCCCGTGCCATAAACATATGTGGCCTGATGCAGAGTCACAGATGCGGTTCTAAGAGTGTCAAATCTCTGACTGCTGTGAATAAGTAAAAATAAATGTTCTCCCCAGTATCTGACACACTTAGGGCCTGATTCTGTGTTGGATGCTGTAGCGTCCATGTATGGCTCTTTTGCCGGTTTTGCTTATTTGACTTTGGGCCTAATTCACGCTTTATGTTATAGCCATTGTTTATGCAAGTGAGAAATTATCGTCAGACAGCACAAGTGCTGCAGGTGCAATGTGCATATGCCAAGATGTCACTGTAATCCCGCTCGCAATGAGGATTTCATGGGAAAGTGATTGACTGGAATTAATGGAGCGATCTCCTGCTGTGATAAGATGCAGCCTGGTATGCCATGCAGCAAAGGTGAACATGGCTACATCTGTACATACTCATACACATACATATATTGTTATGATACATGCAAGTAATTCTATAAGACCACTAGAACCACACTAAAGAGATCTTCTACCTATAACAACCAACCATTGTTCCCTTAGAGTTACACACACTCACTGGTACTTTGGATGCCACTAGGTCTTAAACTCTGGACAGTAGAGGCTTATCTAATCAGCGGGTTATCACAGGAGATAAGCTTGAGCAGATAGATACTGGACATTATAGAGCAGGACTGTGGTAATGACAATAGTATTATAGCAGCTGGTGTTACCACAGAGCAGGACTGAGGCAATGATAGCAATGTGTAATGAGATAGGAATGTCCACAGGGCAGCAACAGGGGTAAAATGATGATAGATGCAGCAGGGCTGAACAGCCTCTGGATAGATCTGAACCAATAGCAGCTGACAGATGGGATTGTAGCAGTGCAGGAGTTTACCAGTCTTCAAATGCAGGAAGAGACTGTGATAGCTGACAGGACTTGCAGGAAGGAATAATAGTAATGCAGGGGTGAAGCAAAGTTTAAGGCTGGATGATTCGGGTATGACAGACAAGGTGAGGTGCAATAGGTAAAGCCAAGGCACACACCACAATTGCAGACCAAGATTTAAGGAGCACAGGAACAGGACCAGATAGCAAGACACCTACAGTAAGCATGGAGCTATTACTGGCAGGGGTGTGTGGGACTCACCAGACTTGGTAATCAATTCACCTTAGCTTTGATTCTTAGTAAGCATAATCCATAATTCAATGTCAGTGTTCGTTTTTGAAGTTTCAGTCCGATAACAGACCTATCTCAAGACATGAAACTCATTTGCATCTGTTAGCGTAAAAGGCAGACATACTGAAAAGTAATATACAATACAGTACATCAGGGCAGCAATTACCCTCGCACCTCGCCAGGTCCCTCTGTTTACAGTATACTCTCCTGCAGAAATCCAAAATGCCATAAACCCAAGTTTGTGTTCCAGTTTAAGAAACACACTCAAACAATAGGATCACTCTATCCACACAAATGTCCACCGCCATAAATATATGTCAGTAGGGACTCACAATAATCCAGATTTCCAGCTATTCACAGTTATCAGGTGTCAAATCACATGCAGACTGGTTGCTTCCACATTGGCGCTAAGCACCGGATGTTACAGAGTTTTAAATCAAGTTTTATTACCACTGCTGTGTCTGTACTGACTGATAATGAGGCCTGCATCACACTGCATCCACACATCATTCCCGGCTGCCACTGAGGTCCACTCATGCTGTCTCTGCACAGTGCTCTTAGCAGCTTGTAGCTGACACTGGGTGTGGCTTTCTGCAGCTCTCTGCTCCCCCTATGCTCCCTCAGCATGCTGGCACTCTGACCTCATGCCAGAGTTTCCTCCAAAACCAGAGTATGGGTGCAGTCATGTTGGATTCCATCACCTGCTCATTTCCAGCCACTCTTAGTGCTGCTTCCAGTTAGCTTAATGCAGCATCCAATGAGGGAACCATTTTCTCTTTAAGGGGAGCTTACTGGACACTCAAAAGTTGCCAGTACAATGTTGTTTACCATGAAGTTACAGCTCTATGCTGAACTCTCTGATACTCTGTGTCCATACGGTTCCAGTCCATCCAAATCCAGTTCCAATCTTGTTCCTATTAGTCTCTGCTCTACCTTAGTTCTCAAGTTCACGTTTGGTTCTACAGAGACTCTGTTCTATTAACACCTGCCTGGTTCCAGTCCATTTGACAATCCAGTTCCAGACCAGTCACCTATTCGGTTCCAGTCCGGTCACTTATCTGGTTCCAGTCTGGTCACCAATCTGTTTTCAGCCCTGTCATCCCTATGGTTCCAGTCCAGTCACCAATCCAGTTCCAGCCCAGTCTAGTTACCAATCCAGTTCTAGCATGGCTCACATCCAGTTCCAGCCTGAATCATCTATCCAGTCTCCCCTGTCTTCAACACAAATCAGATTGTCAAGCCACATTCAGTTCCAGTCTAATAAAGTTATATACTTTTAATGTTTGTTTTTGGCTTTGGGCCAGCCACTTCTAAAACACCAATGATTCTTCTCAAGTCCACTTGCTAGCAGTTCCTATTGCCACTACAGGCCTCCTAATTCCATGACTATGAGCTGGATCAAGCCTCTACACTTCCTCCATGCTCCATCATTTTTAGCTCCACCCACACCTACCTAAGTCAGACCCAACCCTTAACATAGTTGGTGCAAGCATATTCCAACTGCATTCTACTAAGGGACGGCAACAAACTGCACATACGCTCAGTCATAAATTAGAGAGAAGATCCAGAGCGGTTGCCAAGCAATCGATTTCCTATCAGCTTATTACTATAGAATAGAATCCAGTAATTCCCAGTAGTCCCAATATCTGTAGAAACCAAAAGCCTTAATGTGAGCCTCTGTCATGCCAACACAAATAAAGAATGTATTTAGCGTCAATTGCCACAGCTCGGCAACAAGGCGCTCCAGGTGTGCACGTATTGCTGCAGTGAAGTCATGATGAGCGTCTCTATATCTATAATACTTTGTAAGGATATTCTTGTGTTTATCCAATGCAAGACATCTAATAAAATAATACAATGGATTGGCTGCACTTTGTGTTTCAATCATAAAGTGGGAGATTCATTCAACTCTATTGTCTATAATGTAAATGGATTTCAAGCAGTGTCTCAGCAGCATAAAACCCATTCATACCACAGACCTGGGTTATTGTTAGAGCTTCTCCTCTGCAGGTGTTTGGAGATAAGATCATCTCTAAGCACCATTGAGATGGCTCTCAATAGAGTGTTAACAAGACCCTGGTTACATGATTATTTTTATTATTATTATTATTATCAACTTTTATTTATATGATGCCACAAGGGATCCACAGAGCCCATTACAGAGTACATAAACAAATTAGCAAAACAAGAAAAAAGCACTTACAGTTTGAGACAATATAGAACAAGAACAAGGTATATGCACAAAACCAAGTGTTAGGTGCCATCAAAGGGAGTATTGAGTAAAAGACAGTGTAAGTACAGTAAGAGAAGGAAAGGCACATTAGAGGAGAAGACCATGCTCTTGCGGATCACGCTGCCCCTTAACCTGGGTATTGCTGGGACCAACTCAAGTCACTACCCAAGAATCTTTCTACAAAGTAACATTGGATGACTTCAAAAGATTAGTAGGACAGAATAACGACAACTCTAAATATACTTCGAATCTCACCAGACTAGAGAGAAGAGCCATCAAAGAACTTACACAAGATACCTCCATAATCATTAAGGAAGCCGACAAGGGCGGAGGGTTGGTGGTGATGAATAGGTCATACTACCTGAATGAGGCCACTAATCAACTAGAGAATACTAAATTTTATAGTGTCCTTACTCAGGATCCTACTTCCAGATTCATCCAGGAACTCAAAATATTATTGGAGTCAGGTTTGAACAAGGGGGTCATATCCAGGGACGAATCACGGTTCCTATTACCACAATTCCCCACCACCCCCACTTTTTACTTTCTCCCTAAAATTCACAAGTCCCTCACTGCACCACCGGGACGCCCAATTATTTCTGGCATCAATTTACTTACATCAAATCTTTCATTTTACATTGATACTTTTCTTCAACCACATGTACCGTTATTAAAGTCTCATTTAAGAGATACTAAAGATTTTTTGAACAAAATTCAACACATCCAGTGGAAGGAGACATATGCTTTCCTGACACTGGACGTTCAGGCACTTTATACAAATATACCTCATACCACTGGTATCAAGGTTATTACAGATTTGTTACACAGGACGCAGGTCCTTGATGAACAGCATCAATCTTTCCTTATACAATGTATTTCCTTTATTCTTACACATAATTATTTTATTTTAATCACAAATATTATTTACAACTCACAGGTACCGCCATGGGAACCAGGTTCGCCCCCAGTTATGCGAACCTATACATGGGGGACTTTGATGACGCCCGCATGTGGTGCGCTGACTGGGAGGCGAACCTGGTTTTCTATGGGCGGTACATAGATGATCTATTTATTATTTGGGATGGGGACCTTCTCTCAGCTACTTCCTTTGTTACTCACCTTCAATCCAACGTGCACAATCTTAATTTCACCTTCACTTACAATAGGGACCGTGTTGACTTCCTGGATGTGACCCTTGAAATCAAAGAAAATAAAATTATTACATCAAATTTTATTATATCAGTTAATACCAACTCGTATTTACATTACAGAAGTGCCCATTATGCCCCATGGAAGAATAATATTCCCAAGGGACAACTAATGCAGCTTAGACGTAATTGTTCGAATATAGACATCTTTAAAACACAGGCCAATCAACTTATAGATTCTTTTAAAAATAGGGAATATCCACAATATATTCTTGATAAGGCTCTAAGGGAGGTCCTAGATATGGACAGACAAGACTTACTTATTCCGTCTAAAAACAAAATTGTCCGACAAGATACAAAAGAAAGAGAGGTGGCGTTTATCTGCAAATATAACAGATGCGCCAATGAAATTAAAACTATCGTCAGTAGGAACTATAAGATACTAAAACAAGATAGTGTCTTGGCAAGTCTACTACCTAATAAACCACAGATTATATACAAGAAGAATAGGGCTCTTAAAACCATTTTGGCACCCAGCCATTTTAGATCTGTATTATTGAAAGGAGAAGGAGATGGTTCTAATTGGCTAACCACCAAACCAGTAGGATTTCATAGATGTGGGAAAAGTAGATGCACTATGTGTCACCATATGGAACGTAAGATCACACACATTTCCATTCCAGGCTCTTCTGAGAAATATACTCTTAAATCTTTCATGAATTGTGTTTCTAAATTCGTGATATATGTATTAACCTGCGGGTGTGGCCTGAATTATGTAGGCAGGACTATGAGAGCAATACATACACGTTTCATGGAACATCGCTGAAACATAATACGTAAACTGGAGACACACAGTGTCTCACGACATTATTTAGAGAAACATCAAAGTAATCCAGCCTGTCTTTCCATTATTTGCCTTGAACACATCATACCAACAGATAGAGGAGGTGACAGGTTCAATCAATTATGCCGTAGGGAAGTCTTCTGGATGCTTAAATATAATTCGTTACATCCAGATGGACTAAACGAAGCCATTGAATTGAACTCTGTCATCTAGGGGTTTATGGAATTCTTCCAATATGGTGATATATGTATTTTTGATTTTAGTATTATTATTTACATATATGTTTTTCATGCTAACATTACTAATATTAGGAGTGTTATATATTATATCTTTTTCCTTTTTTGGACATTTGGTAGATGGAGACCTCTTATAGAGGATGCATGCAGATACACAGATTTCTATACAAATGAATAAATCGAAACGAGAATAATTAAGGAATAATAACAATATATACCACTTTGTACAAACTGAAAAATATACATATATCTGTCTAAAAACAGAAATGAATCTGACAATTGATGAGTTCTTAATGTTTATTTACCTAAACTTTATGTAACATTGTCTCTTATATTGATAAAAAAACACATCTCCGATAACACAGTATAATCTCAACCTGTAAAAACCCTAATAGAGGCTTGATAAGCTAGCCCTGCCGAACAGGTCTCCATGACAACTATGGAATACGGAGACTGCTATGAGGGAAGCCCGGGGCGGGTCTAGTATTCCACTAGAAGACCCTTTAGATTTCCGGGTCCTCACTTTGAAGGGCAGCTCACAGTGCAGAGAATGCGCTCACGTGACGAACCAGGTGACGACGCACGTCACGTCACGTGGGTTACCCGTCAGGAGGTGTAAATCGACCTATGGGACGGAAGACCATCGAGGTCCCTTTTAGGAGTGAGATTGTACTTTTAGAGGAAGGTGTTTTAAGAATATGGTCATGTGTCTGAGACCACGGGACCACTAAATTACATCTATTGACCAATGGGACTGCCTTTTTTGCCGATCATGTGACGAGGTACGTCACATGATCGGCACTATCTTATATTTCCTTTGTTTAAATAGAGTAATAACACTCGTTTTTAAATAAAAATACATTTTATAAATAGACACTAAGTTTGTGTTTTGTATTGTTAGTTTTTTACATTGTTATTTTGGATGGTTTGCTCTTAAGTATTAACATTGACCCAAACAGGTGGTGCTTATCAATTCATCAGTAAGGGTATAAATAGAGTACCCCATACATATGGAACTTATGCTCCTGAGGAAGCTGGATTATACCAGTGAAACGCATTGAGCTTTCCTTATTCATCTGGACTTCACTCTCCAACTTGCCCGCAAAGCCTTTGACAGCCTTCGGCATACTTTGGACTTCTCTCCCATCACTGGACTCATTCATCAAACCGGTTCAATCTACCCCTACAGCTGCAAAACGGACTTGTTCCAACGCTGATGCGTACTAACGTGGGGATCTGGTAATTATTTACCTATTACAGTGAATGCACAAGGAGAGGGTGTCCTAGCCTTTAGGAATAGACAATTTCAATATAGGAGAATGTGAAATCCATGAAATTTTATTCGGATAAGACATTAGAAAGTTTTATCGCCACCTTGTGGCAACAGGAATTCCTTCTTTTTAGATTTGTTTACATGTGATATGTCAATAAATTGTTACTTTTTTACACAGAGCAAACCATCCTTATTATTATTTTATTTAATACAAATTAATTGGTTCAGCCAGCGCTGGTATACATTTTCTTTCCCAAGTCACTACCCAAGTTGGATTCCCTGGTCACTGGATCTGGGCGATATTTTGGGTAGCCTTCCACACTGATCTGTGCCCTAGGTTAACCCAGCAATAATCAGGTTTTTTTGACAGTGTGAAAGGGGTATTACATAACTATACAGGACAATGTGGTAATATTGTACAGTTTGCTATAACATTTTTTTCTCAATTCATTTTTCAGACAGTGAAAACTGCCAGGAATGTGCAGATGATGAGTGGCCTAATGAATATAAAGATGAGTGTATTCCCAGAATATTAGTGTTTTTATCATACCAGACAGACATGATAGCTATAGGTTTTTCTTCAATATCTGTCATATTTTTTATCTTATCTGTGTTTATAATTGGAATATTTGTTTCATTCCGGGACACTCCCATAGTAAAAGCCAATAATAGAACACTCAGCTTCATTCTTCTCATCTCCCTCAAGCTTAGCCTACTCTGTGTGCATCTGTTCATCGGTCATCCAGTGGACATCACCTGCATGCTACGCCAAATATCATTTGGAATACTATTCACTGTTGCTCTATCTTCTGTCTTGGCCAAGACTGTCATGGTTTGCATTGCATTCAAAGCAACTAAGCCTGGAAGTTCCTGGAGAAAATGGCTGGGTGCTAAATTGCCGAATTCTGTAATGTTTATCTGTTCATGTGTTCAAGTTCTCACCAGTGCTATTTGGTTGTCAGTGTCTCCTCCTAATCAGCAATATGACAGGGACTCATCTCCCGGGATGATCATCAATCAGTGTAAAGAAGGTTCTGTGCTGGCCTTTTGTTTCACGTTGGGGTACATGGGGTTCCTGGCAGCTTTGAGCTTTCTTCTAGCTTTCATGGTGAGGACATTACCTGACATCTATAATGAGGCCAAATACATCACCTTCAGCATGCTGTTGTTCTGCAGTGTGTGGATCTGTGCCATACCTGCCTATCTGAGCAGTAAGGGGAAACAAGTGGTCATTGTAGAGGTGTTTGCTATATTGGCTTCAGGTATCGGAATGCTGAGCTGTATATTTTTTCCTAAGTGCTACAATATTCTACTGAGACCTGAAATAAACAGTAAAACACATTGTTAATGAGAAGTTATTAAAAAATGTAATCAATGTTATTAACACATTTAATCAATGTTTTTCACTTTAAATTAATCTACTATTACATAGTCTTGTTGTGAAAATGTAAAACTGCCTGCAATAAATATTATAATGTGACATATATCCTAATATAGCTTTTCTATATCCATGTTATTAAAATGAAATTAGGTGTTAAATGAATTGTAAAAAATGTTACATGTCCGGCAGCATTGTCTGTTTGAATTTAATGTGGGCTTGCAGGGCCAGATCCTCACATGAAATTTTTGTTTTTATAATAAATATATATATATCTCTATATATATCTCTATATATATATATATATATATATATATCTATATATATATATATATATATATATATATTTATTTGTAGTCAGAAATATACTAAAACAGTGACATCAATAAAATAACCAATGATTACAAGCATAATGTGAATGTATTTTAAACACAAAATGAAAAAGTAAAAATACAAAGACATACTGACAAAAACAAGAAGAAAATGAACAAGTAACATTGAGAGGGGTGGGAATGGTGGTGGGGGGTTGGATGGATATAAGTGAGGTGTGTTGAGGTCAATAGCTGATGAGGCATTAACTAGCACCACAGTCAGGTTTACAAACATAAAAATGATTAAAATAATACAATTACTGTATAACTACAAAAATTATTATAATAATACAATACAATTACAAGTAGGGAAACCAATCCCGGGTCATTTTTTCAATCCCTGGTTTCGAGATTGAAAAATGGGCAATCCAGGGATTGCCGGGATACCCAGGATTGGCTTTTAACTATGTGTCCGCCCCCTCCACCCGCCTGCCCACACCGCACACATAGCTAGCCATATACCGTAGGTGGGGAACTCCACATTATCTCTCCCCCAGCAGCAGCTGATGGCGCAGCATGACTTTACATTGCACCAGCAGAGCCGTAAAGGAGGAAGACGGACAGCATCTGAGCATCCTATGGACTCTCAATGCTGATCCTTCAATCCCTGGGATTGGACCTTCCAATCCCGGGATTGAATCCTGGCCATTTTTGGCCCTAAATCCCTGGAACCCGTCGATCCCGATCCCGATTAGCCTCCCTAATTACAAGTTATAAAATATATTTTTTGTATTATTCTATTCATTTTTATAGTCAAATCTCTGGAGAATACTGGACTGTGAAAGGTGAGGCTCTGCATCCCCTGCCTACCTTGACCACATATCATGGATGGAAATAGGTGTATGATGGCATTGCATGTTGACTTACGGGTCAGCAATTGATTAGAATGATAAGCTTTAATGAGAGTTTTAGAGGTTTGGCTGATAGAGGGTTGTGTCCATCTATTCTAATTACTGTTTCTAAGTATCTAAGCATAGCTAAAATTATAAACTTAATTTTGACGTTACACTAACGTTAAACTAAAGGAAAACAGAAGAAGAACATTCTGCCCGAAATCTGGAACAAATAAATACTGCTTTCAAACAACGTATGTGAGTTCACTTACGCTTCACTACAAACAACTCCAGTCTAAGTAAACTGAACCAGAGGCGTAACCAGGTGTGGTGACACCTGGTGCACACTGCATTACTACACACACTCCTCTCACCCCGCTGGAGCCGTGGCTGCCCAAAAAGGGGGCATGGCCTAATTTAAAGGGCCATGGTCTCACAGATCTCAGCTTCTCCTTCCCTCTGGGGGCGTGTCCAGCTTCCCCGGAGATGCTGGCTACGCCTTGAGACTGTGAAGCTGCAGTGCCGGCTCCTTATCTTTGACAGGAGCTGAGTGCTGCAGAGGATTATCACACTGCAGCACTCGGTTCCTGTCACTTCAGAAGAGCCGGTACTTTGGGGTCACCCCTTCAGAGGGTGACACCTGCGTGTCACCTGCGTGTGGGCTGCTGACCTGAACACACACCACTTAAATCTGAATTAGGAACACTGTGAGACTTTTCCTCTTAAACTGCAGGGATCAAGTTCAATTTGCCGGCTGTCATGATACCGATGGTCAGGATCCCGATGCCTGAATCCTGACAGCCAACAATGCCGCCAGCTGGATTACTGGTAAAACAGGACTATTCCCACTCATGGGTGTCCACGAATATGTGGTGAGATCAGTGAGCCACCGAGCCCACAGCATGGCAAGCGCAGTGTGGCAAGCACAGTGAGCCCGCAAGGGGACTCTTTGCACTTGCCCCACTGCCGGCATTCTGGCAGGTGGGATGCTGCTGTGGGGAAATAGACAGACGACATCCTGCCTGCCGGTAAATCATACTGATTCCAATCTGCACTTTGCACTTTACACTCTGCGCAGCTCTCATCATACATACCTAATCGTTCTTTCAGTGTTCACATCCCTTATTGCACCTCCTCTTCACAACCTCATTTAGTCATAGTACCGCAAGGCTCTTTGCTTTTTTTCAATCTATACCACATACTGTATCTTAGCAAACTAATTAGCTCTTTCAGATTGACACCATTGGTATTAGTCCGCATTACTGAATGCTTTTCTGCCATTTCACCTTGGATGTCTTCTCGCCACCTCAATCTTAATATTTCCAAAACATGAAATGATTATATTTCCACCGACCAATAGTAGTTACCAACCTAATAACTCTATTACTGTTAATAACTTGACAATCAACTGTACCACACAAGCTCGCTGCCTAGGTTGTCTATGAACTGCCCATTGCTCCCCATCATCAAACTTTCTCTAAATCATGTTACACACATCTAAAAACATATCCACAGTTTGACAATACAGTATATTACACAAGACACTGCAAAAACTATAATCCATGCTCTCATTATCTCCCGCATTGATAATTGCAATCGTATCCTTACTGCTCTTACCAAAAAAAAGCCTATCTCCACTACAGTCCATTTTGAATGCAGTTGTGAGGCCAATCTTTCTCGCTAGACGTTCATCATCTACAGATCTGCTCTGTCAGTCCCTCCATTGGCTGCCTGTATTCTACCGTATTCAATCTAAAATACTTTTACGTAGATATAAGGCTTAGATATGAGTCTCTCATCCATACACATCACTCACTCCCATTCACGTTTGCAGAACTTCCTTTGGGCTTCACCAACTCTGTGGAATGACCTCCCATGCACAATTAGACTATCCTCCAGGCTTCAAACCTTCAAGTGTTCCCTGAAAACTCAAACTTACTGTATCAAATTCTGTTACCGCCCATATAACCTTCATAAATATTCATATCTAATTACATCACTTCTGTACAGTCCACACATCCTCACATAGGCATCTGGTCAGGATCCCGGTGGTTGGTTTCCAGGCAGTGTAAATTCTGATTCCAAAATCCCAATAGGGTCACCTACTCGGTGCCGGAATCCCAACCACTGGGATCCCAAATGAGCAACCACTGAAAGACTGCAGAGGTAAGTCACATGGGGGTGGTTAAGTTTAGGCTGTGGGTGGAGGGTTAGGGTTAGACTCAGCCCGGGGGGTTAGGTTTAGGCTGAGGAATGAGGGTTAGGCACAAGGGAGGAATGGTTAGGTTTAGGCTACACAAAGGGGGGTTTAGTGTAAGGGGAATATTTGCAGCATTACAAACATCATGTGGTTATTACTACGTTGGTATGACGACGCGTTGTTTCCGAGACAGAATGGCGAATCACAGGTCATCCATTTGGGCAGCATTAGCCACCAAAACTTCGGATAAACCAGTGGCTGATCATTTTGCAAAACATGGACATGCCATCTCAAGCCTTAAATGTATACTTATTGATTACATACCCAAGCCGGAGCGTGTGGGTGACAGAGAAAAAATTCTGCGACAAAGAGAAGTGAAATTGATATACGAGTTGGGCACCATAGCGCCACGTGGCCTTAACGAGTACAACTCGTTTAATATCTTTCTACGTTAGGACGATAGGTACTTTAACAGAGCTTGGCACTTTATTCGTTTTTTATAATAATAATAAGGTTTTTCTTCGGAACGCCTTTTTATTAATATTTCTTTGTTGGTTTTGGTTATTGGTATTTGTTTATTTTGTTTATTTTGATGGTCTAATTTTTTGGACTTTTTTTTAATAATGTCTGTGTAATATGTGGATTTTCTGTTTCACTGTTTATTTTTCATGCAGCTTTTACCTGCTGCCCCTTGTGTAGATACCCTTTGGGCCATACTACACTGTATTGCAGTGTGTGTTGGTGATTACATCGCATGTATTGATTTATATAACTTTTTTGTGCGCTATTAGTCACTCCCTGTTATGGGGTCATCTGGTTAGTTAGCCCCCACTGGAAGCGGTATTATTGCCGATACGAGTGTGTAACGGTTGCCATGGTTACGCGCATTACGGAGCGTCCCAGTATCCCTGGTGTGAGGCGATGTTTTGTGAGTGAGCCGCTGCCGCCGTACACAGCGGTTACCATGGTAATGTGCAACATGGCGCGTCCATGGTTTCCTGGTCTTGAGGCTACTTCCGGGTCAGTGAGGCTAGCGTGCGTTCCACGCTTGGTGGAACGCACATTACTTCCGGTAATCACTCGTTGTTAATGATTTTTTCTTTATGTAAGGATGTGCCCTGTGGGCACATCTGTGTTGTCCCTAGTTGGGGACAGCGCTGGGGCAGCTTGTCTGTCCCCAGCGCTGGGTGCGTGGCGGCGGCGGCGGGTGTCCGGAGCAGGGATTACCCTTTTCCCTGCACCGGACCCCAGGCTGGAGGGTTTGAATGTTGGCGCCCTCCGGGAGCCAATCGCGGCTCCCGGAGCGGCGGCCAATCAGGAAGAGACGCGGCGAGCCAATCAGCGCTCGCCGCGTCATAGGCCCCGCCCCCGGCGTCTGACGTCAGACGCCGGGCGGGAGCCGTTCGGACAGGAGGCCGCGCTGAAGAGCGGCGAAGAGGAGAAGCCCGCGCGCAGGAGCGCGAAGAAGAGGATCGCGTGGCAGGAGTTAGAAGACGCCGGGAGAAGACGCCGGGCCGCGCCGAAGAGCGGTGAAGAGGTCCTGAGGCCGCGGAAGAGGCCAGAAGACGTCGGCCTGCAGGAAGGAGATGTCCAGCGGCGGCTGGACGCAGAAGAGCGGAGGCGGCGCCGCTGGCCAGGACGGGTCAACGGCAGAAGAGGCCGTTGGAGACGCCTCGGGTTAGGTAAGGCCTCAGTGAGGCTATCCTCCCCCTCCCCTCTTCCTCCCTTGACCACCAGGGACGGGCATTAGGCCCGAGGGCACAATCCAGGCACTAGGCCTGTGGCGCAGCTAGGAGATTGGGGGCCATTTTCCTGATTAGGTGGTTTGGGCATTAGGCCCAAGCCACCCAACCCCCTGCGGCACCAGATAGGCAGGCACTAGGCCTGGGGGGGCACATGTTGGGCACTAGGCCCATGAGGATAGTCGGCCACCGGCCTGTGGGCGCAGTCAGGCGGGCACTAGGCCCGGGGGCATATCAGGCACTAGGCCTGTGGAGCATTAGAGGGCATTAGGCCCTAGTGTATTTTGGCCATTAGGGGATATTAAGGTGACCCTGGGTACAAGGCCCAGGTCACCCAACGGGCAGCAAGGTAGGCGGGCGCTAGGCCCGTGGGCAAAGTCATTCCTCCGGCCTGTGGACAGTTAGGGGGCGCTAGGCCCATCGAAGCAGTGTTTTCCCCGAGGTGAGTAAAGGTGACACTGGGCGCTAGGCTCAGGCCACCCTGAGAGTACGGTAGGTGGGTGAGCTGTGCGGTCCCCACTACTGGGTGTTCTGGGTCGGGTAGATAAAGGGACAGCACCGTTTTATGTTGTAACTCCGATAGTGTGTTATATGTTGTTACCGTGCAGGGCAAAGTGTATGTGTTGTGTAAGTTGTGCATAGTTGTGTTGCACCACACCCACAGAGCTAGTTTGAGGGCTCCGCTGTTGTAGATAGTATAGGGTGTGACACTAGGTCAGAGTTAGGCCCTGCACGGCTGTTTCTCTTTGCCTCCTTACAGGGACCTGTAAGTGGAGAAGATCGGAGTGCAAGACTCGTGACGGTGAGTAGCATCCGTGTACGTCTGTCCCTTGTTTGTCCCCGAGCGCCGGAGTTAGGATTGCTCACGGACGTGAGAATCCCTTTCATCACACTACGTGCGA
>NC_086444.1:1224767867-1224795367 GCF_028390025.1 Pseudophryne corroboree
ACATGAGGATGGAAGCACTCATCCTCCCACTAGAAAAATGAAAAGAGTTATGCTGGCAAAAGCACAACAAAGAACTGTGCATTCTTCTAAATCACAAGTCCCCAAGGAGAGTCCAATTGTGTCGGCTGCGTTGCCTGACCTTCCCAATACTGGATGGGAAGAGGTGGCTCCTTCCACCATTTGCACTCCCCCTGCAAGTGCTGGAAGGAGCACCCACAGTCCAGTTCCTGATATTCAAATTGAAGATGTCACTGTTGAAGTACACCAGGATGAGGATATGGGTGTTGCTGGCGCTGAGGAGGAAATTGACAAGGAGGATTCTGATGGTGAGTTGTTTTTTTTTAAGTCAGGCACCCGGGGATACACCTGTGGTCCGTGGGATGAATAAGGCCATTGACATGCCTGGTCAAAATACCAAAAAAAATCACCTCTTCGGTATGGAATTATTTCAACAGAAATGCGGACAACTGGTATCAAGTCGTGTGTTGCCTTTGTCAAGCTGTAATAAGTAGGGGTAAGGACGTTAACCACCTAGGAACATCCTCCCTTATACGTCACCTGGAGCGCATTCATCAGAAGTCGTTGACAAGTTCAAAAACTTATGTGACAGCGGAAGCAGTCCACTGACAACTAAATCACTTCTTCCTCTTTTACCCAAGCTCCTGCACACCACCCCACCAACTCCCTCAATGTCAATTTCCTCCTTAGACAGGAACACCAATAGTCCTGCAGACAGGAACACCAATAGTCCTGCAGGATATGTCACTGGTAAGTCTGACGAGCCCTCTCCTAACTGGGATTCCTCGGGAGGATCCTTGCTGCTGGGGAAGTCGGAAGACCACTTGTACTACTTCAACTAAGCAATTGACTGTCCAACAGTCCTTTGCGAAGAAGATGAAATATCACAGCAGTCATCCTGTTGCAAAGCGGATAACTCAGGCTTTGATAACTATGCTGGTGATAGACGTGCATCCGGTATCCGCCGTTTGTTCACAGGGACTTAGAGAATTACTTGAGGTAGTGTGTCCCCGGTACCAAATACCATCTAGGTTCCACTTCTCTAGGCAGGCGATACCGAGAATGTACACAGACGTCAGAAAAAGAGTCACCACTGTCCTAAAAAATTCAGTTGTACCCAATGTCCTCTTAACCACGGACATGTGGACAAGTGGAGCAGGGCAGACTAAGGACTATATTACTGTGACAGCCCACTGGGTAGATGTATTGCTTCCCGCAGCAAAAAGCAGCAGCGGCACCAGTAGCAGCATCTCACAAATGCCAACTCATTCCTAGGCAGGCTACACTTTGTATCACCGCTTTCCATAAGAGGCATACAGCTGACAACCTCTTACAGAAACTGAGGAACATCATCACAGATTGGCTTACCCCAATTAGACTCTCCTGGGGATTTGTGACATCGGACAACGCCACCAATATTGTGCGTGCATTACATGTGGGCAAATTCCAGCACGAACCATGTTTTGCACATTCAATGAATTTGTTGGTGCAGAATTTTTTAAAAAACGACAGGGGCGTGCAGGAGATGCTGTCGGTGGCCCGAAGAATTGCGGGCCACTTTCGGCATTCAGCCACCGCGTGCAGAAGACTGGAGCACCAGCAAATACTCCTGAACATGCCCTGCCATCAGCTGAAGCAAGAGGTAGTAACGAGGTGGAATTCAACCCTCTATATGCTTCAGAGGATGGAGGAGCAGCAAAAGGCCATTCAAGCCTATACATCTACCTACAATCTAGGCAAAGGAGGGGGAATGCACCTGATTCAAACGCAATGGAGAATGATTTCAACGTTGTGCAAGGTTCTCCAACGCTTTGAACTTGCCACACGTGAAGTCAGTTCAGACACTGCCAGCCTAAGTCAGGTCATTCCCCTCATCAGGCTTTTGCAGAAGCAGCTGGAGAGATTGAAGGAGGATCTTAAACGGAGTGATTCCACTAGGCATGTGAGACTTGTGGATGGAGCCCTTAATTCGCTTAACCAGGATTCACGGGGGGGTCAATCTGTTGAAATCAGAGCACTACATTTTGGCCACCATGCTCGATCCTAGGTTTAAAGCCTATGTTGTATCTTTCTTTCCGGCAGACACAAGTCTGCAGATGTTCAAAGACCTGCTGGTGAGACACTTGTCAAGTCAATCGGAATGTGACCCGCCAACAGCTTCTCCTTCATTTTCTACCGTCACTGGAGCTGCCAGGAAAAGGATAACATTTCCAAAACCACCCGCTGGCGGTGATGCAGGGCAGTCAGGAGCGAAAACTGACTTCTGGTCCGGACTGAAGGACCTGCCAATGATTACTGACATGTTGTCTACTGTCACTGCATATGATTCTGTCACCATTGAAAGAATGGTGGATGATTATATGAGTAACAGCATCCAAGTAGGCATGTCAGACAGTCCGTATGTATACTGGCAGGAAAAAGAGGCAATTTGGAGGCCCTTGCACAAACTGGCTTTATTTTACCTAAGTTGCCCCCCTCCAGTGTATACTCCGAAAGAGTGTTTAGTGCAGCCGGTAACCTTGTCAGCGATTGGCGTAGGAGGTTATTTCCAGAAAATATGGAGAAGATGATGTTCATAAAAAATAATTATAATCAATTCCTCCGTGGAGACATTTTCCAGCAATTGCCTCCAGAAAGTACACAGGGACCTGTGATGGTGGATTCCAGTGGGGACAAATTAATACTCTGTAAGGAGGGGGATGTACACAGTGAAAGGGGTGAGGAATCGGACGATGAGGAGGAGGTGGACATCCTGCCTCTGTAGAGCCAGTTTTTGCAAGGAGAGATTGAATGCTTCTTTTTTGGTGGGGGCCCAAACCAACCAGTAATTTCAGCAACAGTCGTGTGGCAGACCCTGTCGCTGAAATGATGGGCTTGTTAAAGTGTGCATGTCCTGTTTATACAACATAAGGGTGTGTGGGATGGCCCACGGACAATTCCATCTTGCACCTCTTTTTTTTTATTTATCTTTGCATCATGTGCTGTTTGGGGACAATTTTTTAAGTGCCATCCTGTCTGACACTGCAGTACCACTTCTAGATGGGCCAGGTGTTTGTGCCGCCCACTTGGGTCGCTTAGCTTAGTCATCTAGCAACCTCGGTGCAAATTTTAGGACTAAAAATAATATTGTGAGGTGTGAGGTGTTCAGAATAGACTGGAAATGAGTGGAAATTATGGTTATTGAGGTTAATAATACTATGGGATCAAAATTACCACCAAATTTAAGCTGTTTTTGAGTTTTGTTTTCTTTTTAAACCGAATCCAAAACGCACCCGAATCCGACAAAAATTCTTAAGGGAGGTTTTGCCAAATCGTATCCGAATCCAAAACACGACCGCGGAACTGAATCCAAAACCAAAACACAAAACCCGAAAAATACCCGCTGCAAAAACAGATTTATAATATATTTTAAAGGTTATTACAGGGTCAAATGATTGGCCGAGCAGTCATGTGACCCATGATCTAATTAGTCATTGGGTAGACCCCAATTATATAGCTCAATAAAAGTACCTTTTCATGATGCTTGAGAGACTGTGTTGCGGCTTTCAGAGTTCATGTGAATACTGTGTGGGAGTTAATTGAAGATACATCACAGGTCTATGGCAACCCACTCAAACACAGTATGCAGTGACTACTAAGGATCATGCTGTTGTCATAAAGACACCTCCCCCTAGGTTAGGACCCGGGCACCCTGGTAATACATTTAAACAGGAAGATACAGAACACAATGTGCAGCAGTGTCTGCTGGTCATACAATATTCACTCAAGAATTCCTCTGGAATGCTCTAGTTGGTTGTCATGGGGACGCCGATCATTGTATGCATAAATCATGTGAGCTGATATTTAAAAAGGCCTGCTTCTTTCAAAAAAAGATTGGTTGATATATTACTTGAGTTGGGAAGTGTAAAATAAAACTATTGTTGAATACAACCAAACATATAGACCACAACTCAGTCTAAATATATATACCAATTTCAAAGGCAGCGAGAGAGCACATAATGAAAACAATGTATAGCATTAAGCACAAAAATGACTTTATGGATGTGTATATGTATACACATCAACAAGGCAATGTATAGTCATAATATATATAAGGGGATAATCAAAGTAATGGATATAGGCCCTCATTCTGAGTTGTTCGCTCGCTAGCTGCTTTTAGCAGCTTTGCACATGCTAAGCCGCTGCCTACTGGGAGTGTATTTTAGCCTAGCAGAATTGCGAACGAAAGATTCGCAGAATTGCAAATAGAAATTTCTTAGCAGTTTCTGAGTAGCTCGAGACTTACTCTGCCACTGCGATCAGTTCAGTCAGTTTCGTTCCTGGTTTGACGTCACAAACACACCCAGCGTTCGCCCAGACACTCCCCCGTTTCTCCAGACACTCCCGCATTTTTCCCAGAAACGGCTGCGTTTTTTCGCACACACCCATAAAACGGCTAGTTTCCGCCCAGAAACACCCACTTCCTGTCAATCACACTACGATCACCAGAATGAAGAGATTTCTTCGTTAAGCCGTGAGTAAAATACCAAACTTTTTAGCAAATTTACTTGGCGCAGGCGCACTGCGAACGCTGCACATGCGCAGTTTGCGACTAATCGCACCGATGCGAAGAAAAATAACGAGCGAACAACTTGAAATGAGGGCAATAGTTCCTGGATGTAGGTAGGGGTGGATGGATGGATATATTCCAACGTATGTCTTTTTATTAAAGGCCCACTTGATATCCAGTAACTCTAACTCTCGGTTTCTTACATTGCAGATATTTTCTGTGGAATAAAATAACTGAGATGGAAGAACATAAGTTTCTTTGTCTTCTGGGATGACTTGAGATAAGATGACTGCTTCTGTTTAATCAGAGGCATGTATTTCAACCGCAGAATTTATTTCTATGATTTGATGACAGTACAGGTGCTGTGCAGAATGCCCTTTTGTGAACTAAATGGGTTCCTAAGGCCAGGGGCATTTTCAGAGAGAAGGAGGCCTGTGTGCAGTCTTCTGCATCAGAGACACCCTCCTCTCTGACCGATGCACAAGGTTTTAATACTTACCTCTCTGTAGTCCCAAGACTCGATTGCGTTTGCGCAAACCTCCGGGAACAGGGCACGGCAGCCATTTTCCTGAAGATTTTCATAATGCGCCTTCGCAATACTCCAGAAAAATGGCCTCAGTGCTACGTTTCCGGAGGTTTTAGCAGGCACAATAGAGTTTGTTTCCTCTAGTGTTCAGACTCTATTGTCCTGCCAAGAAGGGATGGCTCCGAAGGGGTACTCCAAAGAGGTAAGTATTAAACAAATGGGTACAGTTCTTGCAGGGTGAGCCCCCCTGGACACAGGGGCACATGTGCCCCGAAAACAATGTACCCATTATAGATATGCCAATGCCTGGGGCCCTTATAACCCAATTTTTTGGATGTGCCCTTTTTCAGGTCATAGCAGTGGATAGCGGACAGAGATCTCTGAGGCTTTGGGAAAGCATTCATCTGAAGGCATATTAAAATCTCTCCTCCTGCCTTAAGAGGCCCATTTTCTAGCTCTCTGTATCCTTGAAGCAGGGGAACTACCTTTGGAGCAATTTGCTGAGACCTTGACTGTGCAGTGCTTTCTAGAGTTACTCATCCTGTTACCTGCGGACAGGCATTTCAGTTTCTGAGCTTAGATACAGGTGTCGGACAGACAACCGCTTACCTGCTTTGAGCTCCGATCAACAGAACACCCTGGACCCTGGAGCCTGTTTGGAGTCAGAAGAAGCTGCCTGGGAAGACCTGAGGATAGCGTTATGTTTTTAAAATTTTCACTCACCTTGTATTTAAATTCCAACATAGATAAACCATATTTTGCAACATTTACATTGAAAGCCATGTACATGTCATGTAAAGCGTGTGCCATGGTGAGGACGGCTATATACACTTGGTAGGTGGCCGGGTCTCCAGAATAATTTAAAAGATATTCAAACTTCTCATTCCCAGTGCAGTTATTGAGATTTCTTTGTAAAAAAATTGAAAAAACAAAGTCCTTCACAGGATTACCGGAGAAGCAAGAATAATGGAAAATCCAGATATCTTCCAGTAACTTGTCAGTGGGATGGCTGGATGGATGAAAGCTGTATAAGCGTTCCTGTAATGCAGGGACATAATGCATCGGAGTTGTAAATACCAAACTGCGATCCACCAGCTTACCCATAGAGGGTAACAGAAGCTCTTTTGATATAGACCATGATGCTGTGAGGATAAGTGTCTTGTTATAGAAATAATGTAGAGATTTAGCCAAAACGTTGATGAAGGAATAATGGACTGTTCCACAAATAACAACAACCTCAGCAGAATTAGAGGACACAGGAAGAACAATGTTGTGTATAAAGTCTAATCTAACTTTAAGTTTGAAATCGATACAAATTCCATACTTATTCAATTGCTGGCTCAGATGTTCTAGCTCCCGTTCTCCGTTCTCATCATCTGATGTGATGATTCCGACCCAGTTCCACCCAAAGCTTCTTAGTAACTTTGCAATGGCCACATGTTGCACCTGGTAGTTTTGAACTGTGCGAAAAAAGTTTGGATACAGAATCCGGTCACTCAGCAGCGGGTCCCTCGCTCCATAGCTGATCTAGAAACATCAGTAATGAGAATTTTCAATAATACATTTAATGAGTAGCATTACTTAACCTAGACTAAAGGCCTAGACACCCAAGGCAACTGCATTGGGAACTAAATATTAAAGTAACCAGAATTTTCTCATATTTACAGATGTTTACACTGAGGCCAAAATTATAGAATGAAGAAATGTAAATTCTCTTAATGAATAGGTTTAATAAAAATATGAAACACTAGCTGCTCCATAGCTAAGACCATGCTAATATCAGACCTATGGTGTGCACACAGACTAAGGGGGTAATTCAGACCTCATTGTAGCAGTAAATTTGTTTGCAGTTGGGCAAAACCATGTGCACTGCAGGGGCGGCAGATGTAACATGTGCAGAGAGAATTAGATTTGGGTGGGGTGTGTTCAAACTGAATTCTAAATTGCAGTGTAAAAATAAAGCAGCCAGTATTTACCCTGCACAGAAACAAAATAACCCACCCAAATCTAACTCTCTCTGCACATGTTACATCTGCCCCCCCTTGCAGTGCACATGGTTTTGCCCAACTGCTAACAAATTTGCTGCTACGATCAGGTCTGAATTAGGCTCTAAGTGCAAGACCACGGATAATAAATGGGCAAGCAAGGGTGT
This sequence comes from Pseudophryne corroboree, assembly GCF_028390025.1. NCBI lineage: Eukaryota > Metazoa > Chordata > Amphibia > Anura > Myobatrachidae > Pseudophryne > Pseudophryne corroboree. The sequence continues at coordinate 1,224,775,113 of NC_086444.1, forward strand.
CTGGGGAAGTCTTTACTTAGTATATTGTTTACTCTGTTTTTGTGTGTCCTATTATATGTTTAATATTTTTTTCAAGATTACTGAATGCACTGTGGCTAAAAAAATATACCGCGTATGTGACAATCTCTGCAATGATTTGTGACATTTTTTAAGCAGTCTGCGGCAATACCAGAGTGGTGGAGTGGTGAAGTACTCCCTACAGGCATTCCAGTAAGGGGGGCCAGTAACAATTTACAATGTGATGTGCAACAACTTACAATTAATTCACAATCAGGCAGAGGCATTCACATAACTGAGATACGATCAAATCTCCCCAGCCCTTGCACGTCCTGAGCGTGCACACTGCCATCTCAGATGCATTCAGTGCTAAATAGGGCCCTTAATGTATTTTTTCCCGAAACCCCATGAAATGCCTACAGGATCCAAAGTGATCCTTTCCAGGAGGGGTAAATAAGTGTGTCTGGGTAAATCTGTCACTATGGTGTGTCTGTGCTGTAATATGGTTAATATATTTTTTACAGGAAAATATGCATCCAGACATGTTGGGTATGTAATCCTGGCAGTCGGAATCCCAGCGGTCCGAATACGGATGCCGGGATCCCAATCGCCAGAATGCAGGCAGGGGTTGAGTGCAATGAAGCCCCTTGCAGGCTCGGTGTCTTGCCGCACTCACCATAGGTTGTATTCCCACTCTATGGGTGTCGTGGACACCCACGAGTGGGAATAGCCCTGGTGCAGCTGCCAGCAGTCTGTCTGTCGGGATCCTGGCGTCGGCATTCTGACTGCCAGGATCCCAACCTGCCAGGGATATAAACTACATCCTGTCCAGACACATCCTTGCTGTGTATAGCAGTGTTTCATGCCTCGCCATGCCATAGCCTCCTGTCCCCAATTCATTGTGAATGCACAGCGGGTGCCCGCTACCACTATGCCATGACTATGCGGCATTGAAACAACACTATAAGAGGGGATGCATTTAAATTGCCGACAGTCGGGATCCCGGACCACAGGATTTATTCCAACTCGTGGGTGTCCATGAGACCAGTAGAGCAGGAATAGATCCTGTGGCAAATGCAGCAATCCTGGAGCTTGGCGAGCGCATTGAGCCCACCAGAGGACTCTCTGAGCTTGCCTAGGGTGAACACGTCTGTAGACTGAGGGTTAAAGTAGGCCCTAGATGCCAGGGAATGCTGGTAGACATGGTTCAATAAGTGTCATCCTACCCAGGCTAGCCATCTGCAAATAAAGGGGGGTACACACAAGAGATCTTTGCTGAATTTCTAAGAAATCTGACTAGATTGCACAGATCACTCCATGTGTATGCCTCATAGTTATAGCGTTATCACTGGCTCAGATCTTGACTGCATGCTGTAAAGATCTGGCTAGATCACAATGATCTCATTGAGCGTTGTGGTCTAGTTAGGACCGGGCTAGCACTCATCGCATTGTGTGTACAGACATCCGCTGCAATATGTGCTAAGCCCACATCGGGCTCAGCACACATCGCACTGAGCTCGACTCGGGCCATGTGTACCCCCCTTAACAAAATCCTATATGGCTAAAGCAGCAACAACTGCTCAGTGTGGAGAAACATCTGCACAAGTGTAGATGTGCAGTGAATCAGGCAAGAGTCATGGGGGTATATTTTCTAATGGTTCTACAAATTAAAAGTGACGATGTTGCCATAGTAACCAATAAGATTCTGCCTATCATTTCTCTATTGCATCCTTTCATTGTTTGGAATTTTAGTAAATTTATCCCATGGACTCTGAAGTGCAGAAGAACACCCTTTACTTGTTTTCACATCAGGAACTCAACTAACTCACAAACAGGTAACTCCATCTCTGCATGCATAGCCCCAGAGAAAAGTCCCATCCTGCAGGATCCTAGCAGATACACATCTACAGTACATCCTCCCTTCAAGTATATAGTAAAAAGGGGTAACAGAGTGAAAGGAGAAGAATGAAAATGGAGAGAGTGAAAGGAGAAAAATGAAAATGGAGAGAGTGTGTGGGGAGAGTTTATGTAACATTGTTCTGAATTCAGGTAAAAGGCTTTCATAAATGTCCTGAATCAGTGGTATACAGGTGCATAATGGGTGGCTGGTCATTGAGAGTTACAGCTGAAGGTGCCATTGAGTCAAATGATGATTTACTATTGACTGAGGGAGACATAGGTCTGGTGTGATATGAGGAAGGTCTGTGCAGTCCACTGTTACACTGGGTACAGTAATAGTCTCTACAGGTAGACTTAACAGGTGGTGATGATTACTCTCATACACAAATCCATCTGCCTGAACAACATACAGTTACTGATGGGCCAGCTGATTTCCCTTAAAACAGTAGCATGCTTGTCATATCCTTCATTGGTCTATATTCAAACAGCTTGTCCTGGTACCAAATAATGGAGAGCATGCGCTATACGGTCATAATTCCTTTTATTAGACAGGCACATAGAGGCAAGCACTGTCTGCACTTGTGATGTAATAATCAAAAAATGAGAGTGCAGATACATTTAGAAAAATGTTAAATTCACACATTCATGTTATAAATTAACATTAAAACGTTTGCATGAGTCACCTGTGGAGAAATAGTTATTACTAATTATACCGTAATGGTAAATCATACAATTGGATAGTGTCCTGCAACCACAGCAAAGTGGATGCAACTGTGACTGAGAACTTAGAAACCATTAAGGTCCCACATAGTCTTTAAGTCCAGCACTGATGAACTCCTATTAGGTATGACAATATCTCACCGCTGTTCTGGGGTTCCTTGGCAAACTCCCGATATGGCACAATCAGCAGTACTGGTAGTGGCCGATAACTGCTGAAGGCTGCAGTGGCTGATGATAGCGATGATGAGTAGACAGCTGTTAACCCTGGAGCTGCAGCAGCTGATGCCTTATTGCTAGAAGAGACAATGGCAGAGGACAGCCGCTGCTATGGTTACAGGAGCTCATAGCGGCGATGATTTGGTGGACAGCTGTTGTTAAGGCTGTAGTCCGGTGTCTGTTGGACTGAAAGAACACCGGCAAGATCTCCAGCAGCTGAGTGAAGGGCATCTGATCAGCAAGTCCTCGAATGAGAAGGTGTGTGGCAAAGATCAATGTCCGACAGCGTGATGCTGGTGATTCTTGGTACCGCCATGGGAACCAGATTCGCCCTGAGTTTTGCCAATCTTTATATGGGCTGCTTTAAAGAACAGTATATCTAGGGCGGTCCTTTCGGGGGGTGAGTCTGGTGCTCTATGGATGGTACTTAGATTATATGTTTTTTTTATTTGGGATGGGGATTCTTTATTGGCTTCCAACTTTCTCACTCACCTTAACACTAACACTTTTGGTTTAAAATTCACTAGCACTGCTCACAATCAGTATATCACTTTCCGGGATATTGCCCTGAATATTGAGAATAATGTCATCTCAACTTCCACTTTTAAAAAGGAGGTTGATTGTAGTAGTTACTTGAACTATCCTAGTTGCCACCATAAGCTGTGGCTGGACAATATACCTAAGAGCCAATACTATAGACTTCGGAGAAACTGCTCTGAGTTTGAGCAATTTCTTTTACAAGCGGAAGATCTTTCAACTGTTTTTGTGGAACAGGGCTTTCCTGATAACCTCCTTAGATCTGCATATGAAGGTGCCTGCTCAAAAGATAGAGATTCCTTTCTTAATCAAAGTAAAAGTTTATTACATCAGTTTGAAAATACAACTACAGATTTTGATCATACCCCAGTTTTTGTGTCCAAATTTAATTCCTTTTCCATGGAAATCAAACAGATTTAAAATAAAAATTATGTAATTCTCAAAGCAGACAATATTCTTTCTACATCCTTGGAGGATGATCCCAAAATTGTGTTAAAAAAGGACAGAAATCTACAGAGCTATCTAGCACCGAGCCATTTCAAACCTGATGTGGAACAAAGTATTAGCAGTTCCTCATAGTTGGGTTCCATTACCAATATTAAAGGTTGTTTTAAATGTGGGAGGATGAAGTGTCTGACATGTAATTTTTTGTTGAACAAAAGTACCAAGTTTAGTTCCACCATAATTGGTTCTACTTTTGATATTACTAGCCACATTAATTGCAATTTTACCTTTGTAATCTATCTAATTACTTGTAATTGTAGGTTACAATACGTCAGAAAAACCACTCAATGATTGAACACAAGATTTCTGGAACATAGGCGCAATGTGTTAAGAGGCTTTGGTTATCATAGCCTGTTCACCATGTCAACGCTAAACATTAGGGTAATGTCGATGTTCTTCGTCTACAGGGTATAGAGAGCATCAAGGTAACCACGAGAGGAGGGGATCATTTCAATCTCCTTTGTAGAAAGGAAGCATTCTGGATCTTCTCACTGGGGACGTTGTTCCTTGCCAGGTTGAATTTATCCATTGAACTTAATAACATTTAATTTAGATCCTTGCTCCTCTAATATTCACCTTGTATTTAGGCTGTATGGGATTATAGACTCCACTGTCTTTATCTTAATTTTATCCTGCTTTTGGAACTGAACCTGTCCATTTAATAGTTCCTTGAGGGTATTTCCATATATATTTTCTTTATGTTATTGCTAATCATTTAATATTATTGGGTATTTTTAAATTAAGCAACTGCTTACTATTCAGCTCATGATATAATCCAGTGTACCTCTTACAATAGCATTGTTGTTTGACAATCATAATCCTTTTTAGTATTGGGTTTGCTGTTAACCAGCTATTATGTTGTATATTTACTATCTATTTGTGCTGTAATTTGTGTATCTCTTTTCCTTGAATAACATCAGCTTTTTATAATAGTATTAGAATTATGCTATTGACACCGTTATTGTTGTCTTTATATGATTTTTAGATCTATGTACTTTCTGGAGAAAGCCTGTTCTGAATTATATGTCTACAGTAGATATTATTTGCTAGCCTATTCTCCTCTTTATAGATATCCCACGTATTGCAACACTAAAGACCACTGCTTAGACTCTCATGTCAAGGCCTTATTATTATTATTATTATTATTATTATTATTATTATTATTATTACTACCGTATATACTCGAGTATAAGCTGACTTTTTCAGCACTGTTTTTGTGCTGAAAAAGCCCCCTCGGCTTATACTCGAGTCAGTGTTTAGGAGGGACATGGAGGGCACAGCGCGTGGCTCTCCTGTGTCCCTCCTGCATCTCCGGCAGCAGCGGCGGGTCTATTAAATTAAGTGCCCATTCGTGAGCTCTGATTGGCTCACGAACTGGCACTTCATTCAACACACACACGCTGCTGCCGCCAAAGACGCAGGAGGGACATAGGAGAGGCGCGCGCTGTGCCCTCCGTGTCCCTCCTTCAGAAGACAGAACAGGAGCGATGGAGGGTAAGTAACTGGCACTGGGGGAGCATATTTGGCACTTGGGGGGACATATGTCGCACTGAGGGGGCATATCTGGCACTATGAGTGCATATCTGGCACATCTGGCACTATGGGGCATACCTGGCACATCTGGCACTGTGGGGCATATCTGGCAGCATGAGGGCATATCTGGCACAGTGGGGCATATCTGGCACATCTGGCACTGTGGGGCATATCTGGCACTGTGGGGCATATCTGGCAGCATGAGGGCATATCTGGTGCATTTGGCACAGTGGGGCATATCTGGCAATGTGGGGCACATCTGGCACAGTGGGGCATATCTGGCACTGTGGGGCATATCTGGCAATGTGGGGCATATCTGGCAGCATGAGGGCATTGTGGGGCATATCTGGCACATCTGGCACTGTGGGGCATATCTGGCAGCATGAGGGCATATCTGGGACATCTGGCACCGTGGGGCATATCTGGCACCATGAGTTCATATCTGGCAGTATGAGGGCATATCTGGCACTGAGGGGGCGTATCTGGCACTATGAGTTCATATCTGGCACTATGAGTTCATATCTGGCAGTATGAGGGCATATCTGGCAGTATGAGGGCTGTGTACGGCTAGAGCTGCACTTCCCACCCTAGGCTTATACTCGAGTCAATAAGTTTTCCCAGGTTTTTGAGGTAAAATTAGGTGCCTCGGCTTATATTCGGGTAGACTTATACTCGAGTATATACAATATTATTATTATTATTACTACCATTATTGTGAATATATTATATATTCCTTTTTTGTTAACAATATAATTAAAGGTCTAAAATAATAACTATTAATAAAATAAAAAATAAAAGATGAAAAGCTATTATTTTGGAGACCAAAAAACTTGTCTGAAATTCCAATCTCCATGATTACTAGTCTGTAGCACTAACCTATGGAGCCACAGCCTCTGAGTGTTTGCTAATGGGATTAATCTTTTACTTGAAGCTGTATGATGTTTCCTAATTAAAACTAAAAACTAAAAACAAAATCCACTTTAAAGGTTTACCATTGCCATTTCTGTGCCAATGTATTCTTCATTTTAATATGAATTATATAGCTATTTGTATTGTAATAAATGTTTCTTATGCGGTATAATGATTATATGCTTATTATCTTTTTAAACTACTGAAATGCATAAGCACCTGTTTAGTATGCCGATACACACCTGGATCCCATTATTAGTGAGATCCGTGGATTGGTTGTTGGACCAGTTAAATATTGGACAGACTTCACGCCCACTCATTTCCTTCTGAAGAAACCGCCAAGGCTATACCTTGGAGAAATGCGCCAAGGGTGTCCCCTGTGGAGCGCTACATTACAAGCCAGTCTGTGACTGACTCCCACTGAGCCCAGCTGCACTCTCCTCTTCTCCGGTATCACGTTGTCGGACATTGATCTTGTCCACACACCCTCTCATTCGAGGACTTGCTGACCAGGTGACATTCGCTTGGCTGCTGGAGACCTTGCTGGTGTTCTTTCAGTCCAACAGACACCGGCCACTGCAGCCTTAACAACAGCTGTCCACCAAATCATCGCTGCTATCAGCTCCTGTAACCATAGCAATGGCTGTCCTCTGCCTTTGTCTCTTCTAGCAATAAGGCATCAGCTGCTGCAGCTCCAGGGTTAACAGATGTCTACTCATCATCGCAATCATCAGCCGCTGCAGTGTCCAGCAGTTATCGGCCACTACCAGTACCGCTGATTGTGCCATATCAGAGTTTTCCAAGGAACCCCAAAACAGCGGTGAGATATTATCATTCTTAATAGGAGTTCATTAGTGCTGGACTCAAAGACTATGTGGGACCTTAATGGTGTCTAAGTTCTCAGTCACAGTTGCATCCAGTTTGCTGTGGTTGCAGGACACTATCCAATTGTATGATTTACCATTACGGTATAATTAGTAATAACTATTTCTCCGCAGGTGACTCATGCAATGGTTTTAATGTTAATTTATAACATGAATGTGGGAAATAAACATTTTTCTAATTGTATCTGCGCTCTCATTTTTTGATTATTACATTCTAAGTTTCTTAAGGTGAATTTCCAGATCCCTTTCTGGGATCTGCAAATATAATTTATCAAATTCTGAGTGCTTTTTGCACTATTATATTAGTATCTTTTATTATTTTAATTGGTGATATTATCTGTTTATGCCTAATAATTTTATATTTAGTTTAACTGTCTGCACTTGTGTCTGTGATTAAGATTGCAATTAATGTTTAGTAATTGGGATGTTGGTTTGGATGTGACATGATAATAGCCATTGGGAAGGGAATTGTAATCCATCCCGTGGTGTGTTGCATAGGTTTAAAAGTGGTAAAAAGATGTCAGTCTGGTCTTGTATGCATTTTCTCCAAACAGCTCTTTCAGCAAGCACATTGGATTATAGATACAGTGGACTACTGGTGATGTGTGTGAAATCCCAAGTACAAACAAACATCTTAACTCACTGGTCATGTAGCATTATGTGTGATGAGTTTTGGAAGTATTCCATGTGTAGCAAAGCGCCCTTTGAGCTTGATAATGACAGTGGTGCTGGTAAAAGTGGGTAACTGATCAATCTTGAATCACCCTGAGTGAGAGTCTTTGAGAAACAGGTACTCCTTACCCCTCCATACAAAAAATCAGCAGCAGTGATGGACCATGGAAGATCCTGGATGTCATGTGGACACAGAGGCTCTTATGGTTCGTGTATGTGAAGGGCTGCACACAAGCCACAAACAAAGACCTCCCCCTCAAGGTTATTAAACATGGTGGATCAGTAGAGCAGTTCCCTGGCCCTGCATCTGGTGGCCTTCAGGCTGGGGTATCCTTGGTGTAATTTGCTTGACATAGTACTTTTGTAAAGCATAGGGTATAACAAATCTCTGACCTCTCAAGATTATTCCATTCGACAGAGATAGCTTATCCCACATGCCAAAGAATAGGTATAAGTCTTCAGAAAGTTCCCTGGAGGACTGCAGCAAGCTTTGCAGGACAACCTGAGATAGATGTGGACACAAATCATCCACCAAAGATTCGCTTTGTAGCTCCTCCATGCAGGCCAAGGACAGGATTTGCACTGCCATCACTTCGTAGTCATCATCAACCTGTAGAGTTGGAGAATGAGGGTGGAATGCTCTGGAGAGTGCATCAGCCATAAACATTTCTTTGCCATGCTTGTATATTATGTCTAGGTTGTACCTCTTTAATTTGAGCATCATTCTCTGAATACACACAGATATATTGTGCAAGGACTTTCTCATGATGGTGATGAACAGTTGGTGGTCAGTTTCAACAGTGGCATGCCTTTCGTAGAGGAAATCATGGAATTTGTGACAAGCAAACACCAATGCCAGCAGCTCTTTTTCAATATATGCATAGCGGGATTCTATTTCCATCAGTGCCATGGAATGAAAAGCAACTGGTCTAATCTGTTTGGAGGCAGACTGCACCCAGCCCGTGATGTGAGGTGTCAGCTGAGATCACCACTGGTAAGTATACACTGAAGTAATGCAGTACCGGAGGGCTGGTGAGCATGTGCTTAAAACTCAACACCATGGTGTGGTTCCAATCAACACCACTCTGTGTCTTGGTGGAGAAGTTGTTGCAGGGGTGCAGTGATCTCACTATACAGATGGAACCACGCTCATTGAGCATGGCTGCATCACAGATGGGGGCACGTGGTGTGCCTGCATCCCAGATGGCAGCGCAAGTCCCATTCATTCTCAGAAGTTGTACCTCGCACAGCGAGACTAGACAAAGATGGAGCCATGATCAGTCTGGCTCCATCTGTAATTGGGATCATTTTGACAGCTAATTAGTCATCCCTAAGAAGAATTGGAGACTAAGGGCCTAATTCAGACCTGATCGCTGGGCAGCCTACAGGGGGAGGGTATTTGAGCTGTGCAAGTGTGCGAATGCATGTGTAACAGAGCTGCACAAACTGATTTTCTGCAGTCTCTGCGCGGCCCAGTACTTACTCAGCCGCTGCGATCACTTCAGCCTGTCTGGGACCGGAATTGTCGTCAGGCACCCACAGGCAACAATAGACCATGTCTGCATTTTTCCAGACACTCCTAGAAAACAGTCAGTTGCCACCCACAAACGCACTCTACCTGTCAATCTCCTTGCGGTCACCCATACAATTGTTTTTTTCGCACCATCCCGTCGCTATGCACCGATCCCCCCTTGCAGGCGTCCGACGCGCCTGCGCATTGCTTTGCATAGGCATGCGCAGTTCGGACCTGATTGCAGCCTGTGAGAAAACAAAGCCTAGCGATCAGGTCTGAATTACCCCCAACGTTTGTAAACCAGCAGGGGTATATGCTGGATGGCTGCAATTTTATCAGGATCAGGCTTGACACCTTGGTCCATGAGGAGTTGACCCACATACTGTATGGAACTTTATCAACTCTGAATCTGCAATTATATGGGAAGAGCTTTAAGTTGATAGCCCAAATTATTTCCAATACATGTCGGAGATGCTCATCATGCTCTTGCATATTATGGCCCCAGATGAAGATGTCATCAACTATAATCTTACAGGAGTACCCTGCAAACAATTGGCCCATATACTGTTTAAACACCTCAGTACCAGTAGTCAGTAGAGATGAGCGCCTGAAATTTTTCGGGTTTTGTGTTTTGGTTTTGGGTTCGGTTCCGCGGCCGTGTTTTGGGTTCGACCGCGTTTTGGCAAAACCTCACCGAATTTTTTTTGTCGGATTCGGGTGTGTTTTGGATTCGGGTGTTTTTTTCAAAAAACACTAAAAAACAGCTTAAATCATAGAATTTGGGGGTCATTTTGATCCCAAAGTATTATTAACCTCAAAAACCATAATTTACACTCATTTTCAGTCTATTCTGAATACCTCACACCTCACAATATTATTTTTAGTCCTAAAATTTGCACCGAGGTCGCTGTGTGAGTAAGATAAGCGACCCTAGTGGCCGACACAAACACCGGGCCCATCTAGGAGTGGCACTGCAGTGTCACGCAGGATGTCCCTTCCAAAAAACCCTCCCCAAACAGCACATGACGCAAAGAAAAAAAGAGGCGCAATGAGGTAGCTGTGTGAGTAAGATTAGCGACCCTAGTGGCCGACACAAACACCGGGCCCATTTAGGAGTGGCACTGCAGTGTCACGCAGGATGTCCCTTCCAAAAAACCCTCCCCAATCAGCACATGATGCAAAGAAAAAGGTTAGGTGGTATACAATTATGGACGGGCTGCCGAGTGCCGACACAGAGGTAGCCACAGCCGTGAACTACCGCACTGTACTGTGTCTGCTGCTAATATATAGACTGGTTGATAAAGAGATAGTATACTCGTAACTAGTATGTATGTATAAAGAAAGAAAAAAAAACCACGGTTAGGTGGTATATACAATTATGGACGGGCTGCCGAGTGCCGACACAGAGGTAGCCACAGCCGTGAACTACCGCACTGTACTGTGTCTGCTGCTAATATATAGACTGGTTGATAAAGAGATAGTATACTCGTAACTAGTATGTATGTATAAAGAAAGAAAAAAAAACCACGGTTAGGTGGTATATACAATTATGGACGGGCTGCCGAGTGCCGACACAGAGGTAGCCACAGCCGTGAACTACCGCACTGTACTGTGTCTGCTGCTAATATATAGACTGGTTGATAAAGAGATAGTATACTCGTAACTAGTATGTATGTATAAAGAAAGAAAAAAAAACCACGGTTAGGTGGTATATACAATTATGGACGGGCTGCCGAGTGCCGACACAGAGGTAGCCACAGCCGTGAACTACCGCACTGTACTGTGTCTGCTGCTAATATATAGACTGGTTGATAAAGAGATAGTATACTCGTAACTAGTATGTATGTATAAAGAAAGAAAAAAAAACCACGGTTAGGTGGTATATACAATTATGGACGGGCTGCCGAGTGCCGACACAGAGGTAGCCACAGCCGTGAACTACCGCACTGTACTGTGTCTGCTGCTAATATATAGACTGGTTGATAAAGAGATAGTATACTCGTAACTAGTATGTATGTATAAAGAAAGAAAAAAAAACCACGGTTAGGTGGTATATACAATTATGGACTGGCTGCCGAGTGCCGACACAGAGGTAGCCACAGCCGTGAACTACCGCACTGTACTGTGTCTGCTGCTAATATATAGACTGGTTGATAAAGAGATAGTATACTCGTAACTAGTATGTATGTATAAAGAAAGAAAAAAAACCACGGTTAGGTGGTATATACAATTATGGACGGGCTGCCGAGTGCCGACACAGAGGTAGCCACAGCCGTGAACTACCGCACTGTACTGTGTCTGCTGATAATATATAGACTGGTTGATAAAGAGATAGTATACTCGTAACTAGTATGTATGTATAAAGAAAGAAAAAAAAACCACGGTTAGGTGGTATATACAATTATGGACGGGCTGCCGAGTGCCGACACAGAGGTAGCCACAGCCGTGAACTACCGCACTGTACTGTGTCTGCTGCTAATATATAGACTGGTTGATAAAGAGATAGTATACTCGTAACTAGTATGTATGTATAAAGAAAGAAAAAAAAACCACGGTTAGGTGGTATATACAATTATGGACGGGCTGCCGAGTGCCGACACAGAGGTAGCCACAGCCGTGAACTACCGCACTGTACTGTGTCTGCTGCTAATATATAGACTGGTTGATAAAGAGATAGTATACTCGTAACTAGTATGTATGTATAAAGAAAGAAAAAAAAACCACGGTTAGGTGGTATATACAATTATGGACGGGCTGCCGAGTGCCGACACAGAGGTAGCCACAGCCGTGAACTACCGCACTGTACTGTGTCTGCTGCTAATATATAGACTGGTTGATAAAGAGATAGTATACTCGTAACTAGTATGTATGTATAAAGAAAGAAAAAAAAACCACGGTTAGGTCACTGGTATATACAATTATGGACGGGCTGCCGAGTGCCGACACAGAGGTAGCCACAGCCGTGAACTACCGCACTGTACTGTGTCTGCTGCTAATATAGACTGGTTGATAAAGAGATAGTATACTACTAATATTATATACTGGTGGTCAGGTCACTGGTCACTAGTCACACTGGCAGTGGCACTCCTGCAGCAAAAGTGTGCACTGTTTAATTTTAATATAATATTATGTACTCCTGGCTCCTGCTATAACCTATAACTGGCACTGCAGTAGTGCTCCCCAGTCTCCCCCACAATTATAAGCTGTGTGAGCTAAGCAGTCAGACAGATATATAATATATATAGATGATGCAGCACACTGGCCTGAGCCTGAGCAGTGCACACAGATATGGTATGTGACTGAGTCACTGTGTGCTGTGTATCGCTTTTTTCAGGCAGAGAACGGATTATAAATAAAAGTGGTGGTCACTGGTCACTATCAGCAAAACTCTGCACTGTACACTACTGAGTACTCCTAATGCTCCCCAAAATTAGTAAATCAAGTGTCTCTCTAATCTATTCTAATTCTAAACGGAGAGGACGCCAGCCACGTCCTCTCCCTATCAATCTCAATGCACGTGTGAAAATGGCGGCGACGCGCGGCTCCTTATATAGAATCCGAGTCTCGCGATAGAATCCGAGCCTCGCGAGAATCCGACAGCGTCATGATGACGTTCGGGCGCGCTCGGGTTAACCGAGCAAGGCGGGAAGATCCGAGTCGCTCGGACCCGTGAAAAAAAACATGAAGTTCTGGCGGGTTCGGATTCAGAGAAACCGAACCCGCTCATCTCTAGTAGTCAGGCTGTATGGTATGCATAAGAAGGCATATCTCACAGATGGTGTCATATCTTTGTCTATCGGGATTTGCCAAATCCCACATTAGGCCTTTATGTGCTGAAGGCCTTTGCTTCCAGCATGTCAGCAATGACTTGTTCTACAGTTCTCAGTGTGTGACAGGGTCTTGGTATGTGAATGGCAGAGTCTAAGGTTAGATCCTTTCTTATAGTAAGTATGCCTGGTACTGCGTCACTACGGGTGCCATATACAATGCAGTCTATGATCAGCTCGTTGGTTATAGCTCCAAAAATTATTTTTTGCCAACAGTCTCAGAGTGGACACGTATGATTGTATATTTTCCCCAGTTCTATGATTCATAGAATTAAATGTGTGTCTGTCCATTATGGCATTTTTAATAGGCATACAAATCTCTTCAAACTTTGCAAGCAATACATCTAGGTCTCCTTGTCTTCCCCTTCTGCATGTGTAAATGTGTCATCTTTAATAACTGACTCTGCACCTACCAGATTAAGTATTGTACAGGCTTGTACATACTTTGATTTGTGAGACAGTCCAGCAATGTGATACACAGCCCATTCTCTCCTGAACTGCACCCATCAGTCAGCGATATTTTCAGTAAACATGAGGGGGTTGATGCACAGGAGTCCTTGAGCAATGGTATCCCACTTCTGCCACCATGTAAATGTGCAGTGAAACAGGTAAGACTGATGAACTCTGGAGTGCTGAAGAACATCCTTTACTTGGTTTCACATCAGGAACTGAACTAAATCACAAACAGGAAACTCCCTCCAAGCATGAATAACCCCAAAGAAAGTCCATCCTGAAGGGTCCTAGCAGGACACACATCTACAACAAGCAGAAATGAGAGTGCACAGGCAAGGTAAGCGACAAATAGAGTGTCATGCATCTGAGACCCAGAGTAGACTATTATGCTCTGACAGGCTGCTTCTGTCTAACAAACTTCATTTTGAGCAACCCAATTGGATGAACAGCACAATGCTTGGCCACAACAGCAACATATTAAATGCACTAATTTGCAAATGTCTAATTGGGGTCTATTCTAAAGACAACATTTTATTATGATCATTTCATTTAACACGGCACTTATCCTCTAATAACATTCAGGAAGATGGAGCAAAAGTGCCATATTTGTGGGGCTCTAAAATGGAAGGGTGAAAAGGCAGGTATCATATGATTCCCATCACTTCCTCAATACCATACAAAAGTGCTTTCAAATGAGATCATTTGGAGCAGATTGCAAATTTATTGCACCAAGGTTCTCTTCAACTATTACTGTACAGGGCCAAATCTACCACCTCATTGGCTCTCTTTTTCTAGAGGCAAACCAGCAGCATTACTTCCTTCCAATTTATTTCATGTGCAATACTTAGTCGATCGAAGATACAGTACCACTTACAGTATTTGCAAATATTAATAGCAATGTTGTGAATTTGTTATGGTGAATGCTGCAAGATCACAAGATCTTTGGGGGTCATTCTGAGTTGATCGCTAGCTGCAATCATTCGCTGTGCAGTGATGAGGCAAAAAAAGGAACTTCTGCAAATGTGTATGCGGTGCAATGCGCATGCGCAACGTACTATTACAACGGCCGATGTAGTTTCACACAGGGTCTAGCGAAGCTTTTCAGTCACACTGCTGACCGCAGAGTGATTGACATGAAGTGGGCATTTCTGAGTGTCAACTGACCATTTTCAGGGAGGCTGGGTGAACACAGGGTGTGTTTGTGACGTCAAAACAGGAACTGAATAGTCTGAAGTGATCGCAAGCGCTGAGTAGGTTTTGAGCTACTCAGAAACTGCACAAAAAAACTTTGTAGCCACTCTGCTATCCTTTTGTTCGCACTTTTGCTAAAATACACTCCCAGTGGGTGGCGGCATAGTGTTTGCACGGCTGCTTAAAACTGCTAGCGAGCGATTAACTCGGAATGACCACCATTATACATAGGATTACCATACCATCCTTTTAAACTGGGACACTCATGGATTACACAGGCTCCATGACTGATTAAATACAGCTGAAATGCAGGTTTGAAGTCAGCCAGCTGCCGAATCTGTGTAATTCATGAGTGTCCCAGTTTAAAGGGCTAGTACAGTATGTTAAGCCTTCTTATACATGAGTTTAAAATGGCTCTTGAGAACATGCCTAGCAATCATTACAGATAAGTTATCCACTCGGGTCAGAGACTGCCTAACAAACATGAACAATAATTCAAACTTTCAATGGCAAGCTACACTGTATTTAACAATTTGTCACATACCCTCCAACATGACCTGCCCCACTAGGTACAAAATGCTCTGTTTCTGGACTTCCCTCTTAATTTATTATTGCCATCACCTGTGAAGAAACAACTTTCTTATCAGTTAACTAGTTAAACACGGGTGATGGAAATCATAACTTAAGAGGGAAGTCCAGGAACAGAGCATTTTGTACCTAGTGGGGCGGGTCATGTTGGAGGGTCTGTTGTCATGGTTGGTAACCAGTTTTAATACAGAGACATTGTGCTCTACAAACGCAACAACTGTTTACTGAGGGTAGCTGGAACATACTGCTATTATGATGCAATGCAATATCCCCTCATCTTTTGGAATGGTCAAGGGTTACCATATTGGCATTAGTCAAATAAGAGAGCCTGTATTTAATAAAAAAGTTTATTCAGTGGACTTCTATGCTTACCACTTACTTCCATACCAGATGACAAAACAAAATTTTATGATAGAACCAACTATCCCGCCAATATCTTGCAGGCCAGTACGCAAAAGTCAAGAGTTTAAGATTTATCTACATATGTCCATCAAGCCAGTCTTTGTGCTTAAAATAACATACATTTTGGAGACACCATAGCCAGGGACCCAACTGTGAATGCTCTTGACATGAGGCAGATAATGATATTGGCATCCACATTTATCGAAGGACCATGACACATGCATGAGTACAAACAAGATGTGCTCACATATGTAAGAAACTACTTATGACCCATTCGTGGAGATAAATCAATAGCTAATGCATGGTCAGAAAGTTACAGATAGACAGGACCTGACAGCTCGCATTTTTTGGCTAAAAGTAATTATTGTAAGCTCATTGTTGTTATTTACAAGGACTACATCTTTGAATAAATACGGTGTTGGATGTAATCTATAGAGTGGCAAGAACCCGGATTCCCTCACATTCACCGTTTAGTGTGGCTAAAAGAAAAAAATTGGCCCAAATCAAATTGTCACAAGTGCAGAGATCCCTGATCCAAATTAAGACTCTATTGCATGAAATTGTTACTAAAAATATGATGCATGGTCCATGATGTCATATAAATCCCTGTTCACCTTGCATAAAAGATAACAAATGTACCAAAAATATCCCAAACCCTTCCTAACTGAGACACACTCCAACAAAAATGGACACCCTCTGTACAGGCAGTGATCCCCTGCGAACTGTGGCTCTACAACTCAGATTCTCATAAGCTTGAACTCAAAGTTGGGGTTCCAGTGCTATTGATGAGCCACATTGATGCACCCACAGTATTCAATGGTACGATATTACGTATTATGAGTCTCAAAAAAACAAAATATAGTTGGAGCTACCACTTCAACAGTATTGGGAAACGGAGAAAATGTACTCATACCCAGGACTCGCATAATACCTACAGATCCACCATATCAATTTACAGTAAGCATCTCCAATTACCCCTGAAGCTAGTGTTTACCATGTGCATCAACAAATCACAGGGCCAAAACATAAAAGTGTTAGGTATACATTTGGAAATGTCTTGCTTTTCTCCTGGACATCTTTATGTTGTTTGCTCATGAATTTCAAGCAGTGGCAATCTGTATATTTTAGCGCCAGAAGTAAAAACATTAAATGTGATCTACAAAATTGCCCCATGGGGAACTTCACTACTATTGTTCTTGTTTTTCATAATATTACTTTAAACATTACTCAAATGTCCACATACAAAAACTCCTATCAAATTAAATCTACTGACATTAGGTTATGGACTTGCCCAGGCAATGCTGGGTACTACAGCTAGTTTATATGATAAAAATCACATTACCTCCATACCTACTGCCACCAAGGGTACAAAGATAAGCCCTTGTGCTATTGGTACAGGGCTGGTTGGACACAGGAGTAGGGGCCGACACTTTTTGTGAGCCCCGCTGTCCTGGTAGATTGAGCACTGGTTCCATAGGCGTGCGCAGCTCATTTTATTAGGGGGTGCACCCCCGGAGGGGCATGTCTAGCACCGCCTTTTGAGCGTAACAAGCGCCGCCTTTTGGGCGTGTCTAGCACCAACCATAGACATGTCTAGAACTATTTTACATTCTCTCAGTAAAATCACATGGCTTAATCTAATTTCTCCCTAATAATAAAGTAGATATAATATACCCCAGAGGAAAAAAAAAATGAAATATAATGGTGCGACCACCAGGCAGTACTGATGGTCTGCTACGGCATAACCCTGAGTGCTAGCTGCCGCTGTATCCTATTCACTGCTTACACTTCCCCAATCTATCCCTGACCTAGTGGCGGAACTAGAGAGTGATGGGCCTAAGTGCATATGCATTCCCCTACCCACCCCCCACCCCACACATACCCCTTGCACCCCCCAGCACTACACCCTAATTCTGAGTGGGCCACTCTGAAAAGTACGGGAGATTTATTGAGCCAAATGGGAATCAATCACGAGACCGCCTGTCGGAAAACTGGCACCGTGCCCGCAGAGTGGCTTTCTAGCACTCACTCCACTGCAGGCACACTTGTGGTCGGTATCCCGCTGTCGGGATCATGACAGCCGGGATCCTGGCTGCCGGGACGAACATTTCCATTTTAATATAAGACAAGTAAGTTTATAATTTACACATGTGCCATCAGAGCCTCATTTGCCTCTTTCTATGCCAACAGACCCCTCCTATGCAATACACCAGCATTTGTCACATGTCCCCATGCTCACCAGCTACTGACAGTAGTGCCCTTTATTCACATTATGAGACAAAATTCACATTATGCCACAGAGTATGAGCCGAAATTCACATTACGTCACAAGTATGAGACAAAATTAACATTACGTCCCACAGTATGAGCTGAAAATCACATTACCCCACACAGTATGAGCTGAAATTCACATTACCCCACACAGTATGAGCTGAAATTCACATTACCCCACACAGTATGAGCTGAAATTCACATTACCCCACACAGTATGAGCCGAAATCACATTACGTCACAAGTATGAGACAAAATTAACATTACGTCCCACAGTATGAGCTGAAAATCACATTACCCCACACAGTATGAGCTGAAATTCACATTACCCCACACAGTATGAGCTGAAATTCACATTACCCCACACAGTATGAGCTGAAATTCACATTACCCCACACAGTATGAGCTGAAATTCACATTACGCCACACAGTATGAGCCGAAACTCATATTACGCCACACAGTATTAGACAAAATTCACATTACGCCACACAGTATGAGCTGAAATTCACATTACCCCACACAGTATGAGCTGAAATTCACATTACCCCACATAGTATGAGCTGAAATTCACATTATGCCACACAGTATGAGCCGAAACTCATGTTACGCCACACAGTATTAGACAAAATTCACATTACGCCACACAGTATGAGCTGAAATTCACATTACCCCACACAGTATGAGCTGAAATTCACATTACCCCACACAGTATGAGCTGAAATTCACATTACCCCACACAGTATGAGCTGAAATTCACATTACCCCACATAGTATGAGCTGAAATTCACATTACACCACACAGTATGAACCGAAACTCATATTACGCCACACAGTATTAGACAAAATTCACATTAAGCCACACAGTATGAGCTGAAATTCACATTACGCCACACAGTATGAGCAAAAATTCAGATTATACCACACTGTGTGAGCTGAAATTCACATTACGCCACACAGTATGAGCAAAAATTCAGATTATACCACACTGTGTGAGCTGAAATTCATATTAGGCCACACAGTATGAGCTGAAATTCACATTACGCCACACAGTATGAGCAAAATTTCAGATTATA
Organism: Pseudophryne corroboree; assembly: GCF_028390025.1. Lineage (NCBI taxonomy): Eukaryota > Metazoa > Chordata > Amphibia > Anura > Myobatrachidae > Pseudophryne > Pseudophryne corroboree. Next base: position 1,224,794,303 of record NC_086444.1, read on the forward strand.
CCACACTGTGTGAGCTGAAATTCACATTATGCCACACAGTATGACCCAAAATTCACATTACGCCACACAGTATGAGCCAAAATTCACATTATGCCACACAGTATGAGCCGAAACTCACATTATGCCACACAGTGTGAGTCAAAATTCACTTTTTGACATACAGTATGAACTGAAATTAACGTTACGCCACACAGTATGATCCAAAACACACGTTATGTCACACAGTATGAGCCGGAATTCACATTATGGCAAACATTATGCCACCAGCAGTGCCAAATACACATAATACCCCCGTAGTGCTCACCGTTATTACAATAGTATAACTCATTATTAATAATAAATATTTTGAGGGATACAAATAATCCATAGTAATAATAAAAATCCAAATTTAACATGTTAAACAGAGCTGTCTCAGTGACACACTGACAGATAGTGTGTGTCTTAAGGCCCATACACACTGGGAGATTTTTGCCCAGTGTGTATGCACCTATACACTCTCTGCTGAGTGCTGAACTGTTTCAGGCTCGCTCAGCTTTGTCTTCCGCTCTGGTGGTGGATCCGATTCCTCCTGAGGGGAACGCTAACTGTGCTGGGCCTGTGATGTTGGCGTGGCTGGCGGAGGCAGTTACAGGATAGTGAGGACACGGCGCAGAGGCAAATGCAGGATTTTTATGGGGTGGGTTCCGTATATATATACATATATATATATATATATATATATATATATATATATTCAGCAAAAACAATGGCCGGCACTCCTAGGAGATGTTAATAAGTAAACCACATCACAGCATGTCACCAATCATGTAGTGCACAAACACACACAGCATGCATTGACACAGTAAACTCAATTAATAGTGAACATACACATAGATAACATGCATATATACAGTAGAGTAGACACACACAGTAGCATAGATATACAAAGCAGACGCAGCTGACACCATAGTATACACACATATATTTTTCACCAAAAAATAAAACACAGCCACCATAATTGCATATAGACGCTGCCAGCCCCTGCCGGGTCAGCGAGAGCCCACCCGGCCAGCATCTTTAATCAAA
>NC_086444.1:1224827867-1224829959 GCF_028390025.1 Pseudophryne corroboree
ACGTCTGGGAATGTTCAGTATTCGTCCCTTACATTTAAAACTTGAGTTGAAACGCGTTGGAGAACTTTACCTGTGGTCAGCATTCTGGGTGGTCTGCACTTTCAAAAACCAGGGACTTTCCAGCTCCTGCCCGGGTGGATTCTGGAATTTAAAGAACTTGCTTGAGAACTTTTTTTTTGGGTTCTCGGACTCTCTGGTAATTGTTCCGCAGTCTCCCTGTGGCTGTCACACATGGGATACTTTATCACCTTTTATTATCTTTTACTGTGATTGTCTATGCCCTATGTATGTGTGTATATGTTATTAAATTACTGTACTACACATGTGGTTTCCCTCTCCCCTCTTTTTTACATGTCAATATCCTTTCGATACATTTTGTGAGGAGGATTGAGGATTGGACAGTCACATCGACCTTTAGGGTTGTATATATGTTTTATGTTTTTTTATTTTACTCTGCACGAAAGCACTTTATATAAGAATATTTGTTGGGTTCAGGCGCCCAATGGTACCCGCAGCCAAAATCTTTTTTGTCTTTAAACTTGTTTTGTTCAATAATAGTTTGTTTTCTTTTCCTGTCAGTGTGTGTGTGTGTGTGTGTGTGTGTGTGTGTGTGTGTGTGTGTGTGTGTGTGTGTGTGTGTGTGTGTGTGTGTGTGTGTGTGTGTGTGGTTTGTGTAGTTGGAGTGGAGGTGTGTGTTTGTCCTTTAATTTTATTTGTTTAGTTTTGTTTTTGTAATATTGGTGACTGATGTCAGTGAGGTGGGTGAGGAGAAGGAGGTGACAGTTGAGGCACCACACACATCTGATGGGGAAAGTGAAGATGTACCCCTGCTGCGCAACAGGGCCAGGATGGGCCAAACCTACAAGTTTACATTTTAAAAAATATAGCCCTGGTGTGAGGTGATGAAACACCACCACCAGCTCTTTGGGTATGAGACTGCCAAGGTGCTGACCCGCGAAAGGAACATCATTTGGCAGGACGTCATCACAGTGGTCATTGCTGAAGGGGTGTTGCGCAGGACAGACGACACCTGCAGTGAAAGATTTTATGATATTAAGAGGTCTACTTACTAAGCCTTGGATGGAGATAAAGTTGATGGAGATAAAGTACCAGCCAATCGGCTCCTAACTGTCATTTTTCAAACCCAGCCTGTGACATGGTAGTTAGGAGCTGATTGGCTGGTCATTTATCTCCGTCCACTTTGTTTCCATCCAAGGCTTAGTAAATAGACCCCTAAGTGCAGTGTCAAGTCAAAAATGGCCAGGGAGGCCAAGGTGACGTGACAGACTGGAGAATGCTCCCCTTACGTGGCTACCTACCTAGAGTATGAGGAGCACCTTCATGTCCTGATCCCACCAGATGTCATCCGGGCAACTTATGTAAGAGTCTCAGATGCGCCACGGAAGGCAAGTAAGTATTCACACAATTTGCTTTATGCATTTTAGCAAAACAACTTTTAGGTTTTTTTTTTTGTAAGTATTTCAAACTGCTCCATATATTCATATTGTGTGTAATGGATGAAAATGTTATTAGTAATGTCTAGTTATACAGCATGTTTGTTGTGAACATGTTTTTTTTCCCATTTTTGGGGGGCTTGCTTCAATTTGTATAAAGGTTTTTTAGTTTGTGAATTCAAACTTTGTAATATTTTGCTGAAATTACTGTATAGGTGTTTTATTGGTTTTGAGTGATGTAATGTTTTTTGTTTTTTTTAAAGAAAGCTGTGGTAAATATAATTGTTGTAATGTGCATGTCATTGTGACCGGGATTTTCCCTTTGTGTGTTAGTGTTGCAGGAGTGTGCTCGTTTTCGTGGTGTGGTCTGTTAGATGTGTAATATTCTGTGTAGAGTGTTTCTGTAATATTCTGTGTGTAGGGTGTTTCTGTAATATTCTGTGTGTAGGGTGTTTCTGTAATATTCTGTGTGTAGATTGTTTCTGTAATATTCTGTGTGTAGGGTGTTTCTGTAATATTCTGTGTGTAGGGTGTTTCTGTAATATTCTGTGTGTAGGGTGTTTCTGTAATATTCTGTGTGTAGGGTGTTTCTGTAATATTCTGTATGTAGGGTGTTTCTGTAATATTCTGTGTGTAGA